>NC_089749.1:218004-260504 GCF_040412425.1 Macrobrachium rosenbergii | reverse complement strand
GAAAACTTCAAGCCTTCGGTGCATCTGTCATTTATGAATATTTTTAGTGAAACCATCCACATCAAAACTGTTTTCTTCCAAAGCGGTAATAACAACAGTTCCTTTTGTAAATTGCTAACTCATATTTCTTTAAAGTACTTTCTTTTAGTAATTGTAACGAACACATCTATAGCTGAAAAGAATGTGATCAACTATTTTCGCTCTGTTCTGAAACCAGTTCGTTTTCTGAAAGCCTTGTAACGTAGCAGGAATATTTAAAATTGAGATAGGTCACGCAAGTAAACCAGATCTAAGCAAAATGACATTGGATTTAGGCACGCATGTAAAGATGATCAAAACTCATCTAAGAAAAAATTGCAATAAAAAGAAGAGCCAGGGTTATACTTTTGTGAACTCTACTAAACTAGCTGGTAGGAGACGAAGACAATTACCAGCTAATCTTTTCTACTGGAGAGGATTGAGTCCAAATGAAGTCCCGTAGTTTTTCCGTAATAAAACACCACGTTGTCTGACACAGACACACACACAAACTAGTAAGAAACTTGCCTGGTTATATCCGATGAGATGAAAACTATTTTTGTTTTCCTTTTCGAAAAGGGAAGAGTCTAGGGTAATCAGATAAGATATATAGATTAATTTAGTAAGTGGTCGGACTGATATAGTTTTGTCAAAACCCATTTTAGCTGGGAGCCAAAAAGTACTTACTTGAAGATGAAAAGTTGTAAAGATTTTTGATGGGTCAGACACACAAACTCATACACACAGGCACACACTCACAAGTTAAGTATACCTTAGTTTAACCAGACCACTGAGCTGATTAACAGCTCTCCTAGGGCTGGCCCGAAGGATTAGACTTATTTTACGTGGCTAAGAACCAATTGGTTACTTAGCAACGAGACCTACAGCTTATTGTGGAATCCGAACCACATTATAGCGAGAAATGAATTTCTATCACCAGAAATAAATCCTCTAACTCTTCATCAGCCGGCCGGGGAATCGAACTCCGGCCCAGCGAGTGCCAGTCCACAGCTCTACCGACTCATCCAACGAAAAGCTACACACTCACAAACACACACACACAGAAAGAGAGAGAGAGTGAGCGCGTAAGTAATTTGTGTTACAATGCCGTCTCTATGATTTGCGTTTGAAAGCTTCCATCAGCATATATTTGAATAGGAGTAAGACACACACACAGAGAGAGCGAGAGAGAGAGAGACATCCCCATGCCTTCTCTGTGCTTACTTGTAAAATGAAAAAATCCTTTGTAATCTTCAACTGAACAAATTTATCCCTGAATTCACCTTTCAAATGGAATTTAGTGCTGACTTTCCGGCGACCGTCTTAAGCAACTCAACGCCTTTAAAACGAAAATGGCCAAGTCATTTGAAACGCCAAAGCAAAGAAATAAGGAGAAAGGCATTTCAAACGCTGCGGCAAACTTCGACAAGTGATCTCTTACTCCGGGTAATCGGTGTAACAGCAGGCGTTTAGATAAAGTCAAACAGTCATCTTCACTCCATCTGGCGGGGCGTAACCAGACTATCAACTATTACGAAGGTCATTCCATTACCATTGGGATCGAAACTTCAATTCGCGACTTCATTCAACCTCCTCTCCGAGCAAGAAAGGGCGGTATTGACTCCAGGAAACTATGCCAAAGCTCTTTTCAAGCAAACGTTTTTCGGTTTAGGGTTCTGTGAATAAGAGAAAACTCAAATAAAACGTTTGCAAGTACCAAGGATTTATATATATATTTTTTTGTCTGCAGAAAACTTGTTCAGTTTTCGAAGCTCGACGAAACAAGTGTTTGAAGGAAAAAGCCCTGAAATGCATGTTTCTCTTTACAGTGGTCTTGGCAGAATGGAATTGGTTTACAATAACAGGTAAATAAATAAACAAGCCGGTAAATGAGATTAAAGGAGGAAATCAAATTTCACATTAGTTAGCTAAACAGTTTTCATTGAAAATTTGAATTTATTAACTTATTAAAAAATAACTTGACCAAAGTTTACATACATATATATATATATATATATATATATATATATATATATATATATATATATATATATATATATATATATAAACATATATATATATATATTGTTTTTCTTCATGTAGTTACCATCATCCTCGTCTCTGTTTAGAGCAGTACACACACACACACATTGATACACACACACACAGAATATTATTACATATATTATTACACACACACATATATATATATATATATATATATATATATATATATATATATATATATATATATATATATATATATATATGTGTGTGTGTGTGTGTGTGTGTGTGTGTGTATAGTATTAAGCCAAGAGATCAGGATAGTGGTAACCAAATGAAGATCAATTATTAGAAAGCTTTTTTTTCGAAAGAACTTATAAAAATGCTTTCTTTTTCCCAGATAAAATGCAAGTACAAGAAAATTGGAGCTTATCTAATAGTTACTGTTTAAGAAGCAGGAACATTCATCAACAACAATCTTTAGTTTGCCTTTGCAAGTAATATTTTTAACTAAAGGAAAATTTATCCATTTGTGCTGCTCCCTATTGAAATTAACAGTGGCGTATTCAATATCGGTAACAGAAAAAATAATCTTCGCTTGTATTTCAGATATGTACATATAGACTTCTCGATAATCAATATTGGTTAGGTCCCAGTGCTTGGCCTTTGGCCTAAATTCTATATTCAATTCAATAACCAGGTTAACAGGTAACGATAAGAAAACCTTGAAATTTATTGGCAACGTTTTAATAATACCTCTATACTTTTTTTTCATGATTTGTTTCATTTCGTACGCAATACTCCCTACTCCTCCTCCTCCTCCATCCTACCACCCCACCCCCTCCTACCTATCCCTTCCCCCTTCCCAACTTCCTCCTACTCTTCCTCCAGCCTTTTTAATACTTCGAAAACTATTCCGAAGACGATCCCCAAAAATAACTTCTTGGATGGACACGAATACCATTTTTGGGCAATCTTAGCAAGAGCAGATGACCTGGGCCGCGTTCTTCAATACCAGAGGGCTTTTTGGAGGAGGTCCTCGTTTATTCGTAAGTCATAGCGACTTTTGCCGTTTCTTTATTTTTGGTTTTAACGTTTTTTCTCTCACAGTCACGGAGCTAAATCTATCGAAGTCTGCCTAGCAGTTTGAAGGATTTTGTGTGTGTTTGTTTGTTTGTATGTTTGTGTGTTCCATGATTATCAGTTCTTTACGAATAGCTGCAGGCGGAGTAACAGTAACAAAAGTAGCACCTGTATTGGTAATAATAATAATAATAATAATAATAATAATAATAATAATAATATCCTCACGTTTCATGGATAGCAAAACCTGGAAGCCCCATTCCTCTTTATTATTTATTAAATTTCTTTGCATTCCAGCAAGAAGGAGAGTTTGTTTCAGCTTTCTTTTAGTCCCTAAGTAATCTTGCAAATTATTGCTTGCCATAAGTTACGGTAAATATCTTTGATGAAAAGTCAAGTAATCTAAACTAGATAAATAAACTAATGTTTTACTCGTAGTTTTTCGGTATACGAAAAGCAGATCCAATCAAGTCAACGGAAAGAATGCGAGCAAAAGTTACTTCACTTCAGATATTTCCATTAGTAGATAAGCAACACTTCATTTGTCAAGAGACCAAAGGAAGGGTATAAATGACATTTAGAAGTACCTTGTTAAAATATTCAAGTTTATCATTCAGTGCATTGTAACTGTTAAAATAATTTTCGAAGATCGTGCTTTAAGTAAAATGACCGACAGTCTCCACCCCCAAACAGCTCAGAGTTATATATAATTATATGTATATACAGGGTAATATGTATATATGTATATATATATATATATATATATATATATATATATATATATATATATATATATATATACATATCTATCTATCTATATATCTACATATATATATATATATATATATATATATATATATATATATATATAAAATATATATATATATATATATATATATATATATATATATATATATATATATATATATTACATATATATATATATATATATATATATATATATATATTTATTAATTTATTTATTTATTTTTCAAGAGAGAGAGAGAGAGAGAGAGAGAGAGAGCGCACCAAAGCATTTTTCAAAATATAAGAGAATAAATCTCCTGTTAGTATGGTTCCCATTTAAACAGACAAAATAACAAAATCCAGCAAGAAGTAAAACCCAGTAAGGAAACAGAATGATTTCATTCGACCTGCTACATCTCAGTTCCCCTAACTTACGGTCGCTTTCCATTTAATCAAATTAGGCTGACCGTACCAAGAGGTAAATGACCCCTGGTTATATTGCTAGG
The DNA here is from genome assembly GCF_040412425.1 of Macrobrachium rosenbergii. Classification (NCBI taxonomy): domain Eukaryota; kingdom Metazoa; phylum Arthropoda; class Malacostraca; order Decapoda; family Palaemonidae; genus Macrobrachium; species Macrobrachium rosenbergii. Next base: position 256,146 of record NC_089749.1, on the reverse strand, counting down.
GTTCTCTGATGTTTCTCCCACGTAGGAAACTCCCTCCATTTTACGGAGAGAACTTCTTCGATTAATAAATAAATGGATAGATACAGAAATGAAGAGATGATTAAGTAAAAAATGAAATAAATAAATAGATAAATAATAGAATATTTATGAAGTAGATCATTTATATCGTTAATTGTCAACTTAATCCTTTTGTCTCGTATTGGAAAATGTTTTGCTTTTTGTTTTTGTTTTTTTTAAATAGCCGGTATTCCCGAAGTAGGAATGACAGAATAGCCAGCGCAAATAATTCACAGTTTATCAGGCAGGTGAAATTTTGTAGAGTTTGATTAAGGAAAATAAGGCTTGCAATGAAAGCTTCGCAATATACACAGGTATCTAAAATAAAAAATGGATTTCCAATACAGTAGCATTATTCGATGCTTAATATTTTTGTGCAATTTTCATTGCATCCGAAACGACAAATCTTCATTTTGTGTAAAAACAAATGTCTTTTCATAAAATTACACTGATAGCAAAGTCACCTTCATTCAGTCACGGTAAAACTGATTGAATCTAATTGCTCATAATCATAAAATATCCAAGTTTATGCAAAGCTATTCACTTACTCTCGTGGATGAATCACCTATCGAAGATTAACAAAGTCGTTTGAAATGACGTGATCTCTTCTCTTGTTCTCTAAAGTTCACTGAATGCGATAAAACTAATGTAGATTCTTGTAGTAATTTCTTCCATCGATGAAAATCCCTTACTTCGACTCAAGGCTCCAGCGAAAAGAGTTTGCTCATTTCATATTCATGACCTCTGCATATCTAGGTAGAATGAATATATATATATATATATATATATATATATATATATATATATATATATATATATATATATGTATATATATATATATATATATATATCTTAATTTTCTAGCTATCATTTAATATTCAAATATTACGTAAAATTTTATGTAATATCATCTTTTATCGCGAAACTTAACTTCTAAATCAGCTTTTAGAGAGAGAGAGAAGAAACAAAGCTTCAATTCTTAGCTATTTTTTTTTTAATAAACCACGGTTTTATTTTAGCATGATCCATATGTACATTACGCCAGTGTTTGTGTAAATGTACATTATTGCACGAACACAGGAGAGCATGTTTCCTATAAATGTGTTAAGCCTTGGCATGTTTTTCAGCAAAGCCCACATGATTCAGAGGACGTTTGTTTTCGGATTACCATTTACCAGCCATATTTGCAAGATTTGTAGGCTAGTAAATACAATGCAAGAGAGAGAGAGAGAGAGGGCCATCTGCGGAATTACATGTCATTATTTGTATAGATGTATAAGGTTTTATTCGTTTTTTTCCATTTTCAAGAAACTTAAGCTTGCTTGTACAATACTTTCCAGTCGACCTTAACAACATTGTTAAATTGCTATTGTTCATCTGCTTTATGGAGTTACAAGTGATTCCCTATAATTATTCATTTTTTTTAGAATATAAATTTATTTACCATATAAGGAGATATTTATAATCGATGCGTTTCAAAGAATAGAAAATTTACATCGTAAGAATGTCTTGCTTTTATTCCTCTAAAGAGTTTACGTATTTTCCACATTTATACCCAAGCCTATAGTTCTTTAACAATCGCTAACCGTTTTAACTACCATTATCCATCACCGGCTCCGTCCCCTTCCCCGCAATTTGCCCGGGCAGACGCGTCGCTGAAGAGTACAAGTAAATTCTTCAGAAAATCAAAGATATATAAATTTTGCTCTAACCGAATACTTTGTTTATATTTATCGTTACGAAAACATTCCTTAAAATATGGGAAATAATGCCATTTATAATGCGAGCGAACTGAGTAAAATTTTGACAGTTTATGAGACCACAGAGTTAGAGGTTCCAACACTGGAACCTTCAAGAAAGTTTGGCAGTTGCAGGTTTGACTTCAGAGTGTGAACACCAAGGAAACGTACGTTTAAAGCAGGACATTTATCAAGTACTTATTTACTGATATACCTTCTTCAAGCCTTTAAAGCAAGCTCGGTGGTTTCTTTCTTCGTTAATTATATTTAAATTTACTAAGCAAACCATGCAAGTTAAAGTTTAAACGATTCTTTAGCATAAGCCGGTTACGTCAAGGACATGACACGGTAACTACGATGTAACCACAGCGTAAAACGATGGAAGGCTTAAGTGAATTTCAAGTATAAGGTTTTGTCAGTTTTATCAGAACTAAAGGTATTCTCGGAGAATTGTGAAATATTACAGACGAGAAGATTGGGTTGCCTTGGTCCACGGTCTAAGATCCCCTGATCATACTGTCGAGGCTGACGAAAGATCAGCGAGCTGAAGTAGAACCGTGTCCAACGAACACATGTGACTTTTTCTCAAAGTCGTTCCAGACTTCTCAGCTGAGACTCGTGGTATTTTTACAGAAGCGGCAATTATATCTCATTGCCAGGAGTTAAATAACAGCTTTCGGGACCATTCATTCATGTACAGCTGTAATAGTATTAACTTTTAGCCACCAAAATACACTCGCGAGCAATATACTTTGTTAGCTACAGAAGTGTACACACGAATAAAACACAGTCGCAGATTCACGTTCTCAAAAGAGCTGCCTAGACACGGAACACCGTAAGATCTTTGCGACGGCTAATTTCTTATGTAGTTCGAAGACTACATCTAGGTGTTCTGTAAACATGTAGGTCGTTTCTGTTCAGATGCCGCCTGAACAACCCCCTGCCGAAGATTTCCAATCTTTCCGATGGAAAACAATGCTTCTCGGACCTAACACTTCCAGAATCCACTTACTTATCCTGGGCACTTCGAATACTTACACCCAACAAGCCCAAGGAAAGAAAAATAGCAGAAAGCAGATCTTGAACTAAGCGATTTCGATTAAGGTAAGCAGTTCATTTTTTATATGGGTAAGCGTGGTGAAAAGTGAGCGTTTTAACCTACTGTTGTCTTGAAGTAGAGATCAGTCATGTGCCCAAAGGAAATCTTCACCCTGCCTGATACCGCGCCCGCATTTTCCCTGCATAAAGGGGGTTTCCGGAGTGTCAGCCTCTGCCCTCTATCCCAATCAGGTCAGGGCACTGCAGCATGGTTAAGAGGTTAGGGTGTATTCCATTTGGATTTTGACATACTTGCGTTAAGTAGCCTAGGCCAATCCGTGTCCTAAAGCAAACTTTTACCCAACACGTCCGTATTTTTCCAATTAGTTTTGACAAGTTTGGGACGATTAGGCCGTATTTCCGGCCGTGAACCCGTTAGGCCATCACAACTTTGGGCCAGTTTAAACTGTAAGACACTGCGGAAGCTCCTTGGGACGCCATGCTTAGTTCTAGCCCCTCTGGGATCAGTGTCATATACACCCATTTTGGCCGTTTGCCAGTTTGGATGTTACGGCCTAAATGACAAACGGCCGAAACGGCCAGGACCCGTTTTGACGTGGGTGAGGGGGTACCGAGACTAAACATTTTTCGAAGTCTTACAATACTTTGTATAATCCCGGCGCCGTTCCTCAAGGCTTATATGTTTGTATTTATTTAGGTGTTTATTTTCGCTTTTGTTATGTTTACGATGGGCTTGTTATATTTTGCTAGTTCCAAAAATTATTTGCCAGGGTTCTGCAACATTTTTTGTACACGAAAAACTTGCTCACGTCTCGCAACGTGTGGTTAGAATACCACGAGTTGTAAGAATAACCCGACACACTCCTTGACTTTGTAATGTTTCGTTGGGAATATCCGTAAGTTTTGTGAAAACTCCTTAAACCTTGTTCCGAGACCGTGAAAGTTTGTTCAAAATTGCACAAACTTTGCACTACTCCCCGTTTATTATGTTTGCCTGAGGCTTAGCTCTTTGTTCAACTGTTTGCTTTAAATTCTCCACTTTTGTCTTCTAGGTATCTGCCTATTTTACTGGCCTTTTTTTTTTCCTCGGGTATGAGTTTTTTTTTTTTTTTTTTTTCTAAATTCTTGGAACCTTGTTTCCTTGTGCACCATTTGATGGTTATCCACCTTTAGTTTCAACTTAAGAGACCTCTTTTCTCATTCACTATCTGAGCCGCAAACCTTTACTAAGATTCTAGTACCTGTACCGTAAGGTTTATATTTTATCACTGGTGACTGTACTTTAATGAATGAGTCTCCGAACTGTTGTTAAATCTGCATATTTTTGTTTTTGTTTAATCCCTTTCACTTATGCTTATCCGAGCACAGGTGTTTTCCAGCTCATTTGTCTGAAGCCTTTCCGTTTTGCTGGATATTGCTCCTCCATGTATCTTGTGGCAATTTTATTCGACATTGCCTTAATCTTAGCTCCTTTTGTCTTCAAACCTTGTAACATTTTTTGGCTAGTTTCACGAACTTCCGGGAGTTTTTTATAGAAATTTCCGGCATGAATTTTTTTTATTACTACAGAGCACCTTCGCACGGAGATTTTTTTTTTTTTTTTTTTTTTTACCAAGCAATGTCGAAAAAAGGTGTACATAGTGCGGGACAGGTGAGAGAATTAGAGAAATTAATTTTTTTTTCCATCATCTTCTAGGGGTTGGTATAAAACACATGGCTTCCCGTTGAGCTTTTCCGTAGAATTGCCGCACTTTCTAGTGATTTTTGGTAACTTTTATTGTGCCACTTTTTTTTATTTTTTTTTTATTTAAGACTTCCTTAGTTTCTTGGTTTGTTCAAGTTTCACTTTTTCTAGTAGTGTGTTGAATTCACTGCAACATTATTTGGTTATTTTTCGTTAGACTCCAGCCACCTCCCGCTTTATAATTTATATTTTTCTTGGGTAAATCACATCAAAACAAAAAATTTCTTATCAATACATAACCTTCACCAAATGCCTAATAGCAGAGAAAAAATAAGGACTTGTAAGGTAAGACAATACCAGCCCCCTCCCTCCATAACTAATACGGCAAAATTGTAACCAGTAAACACCCCTAGTTTACGTTAGGTTGGTATTTTTAGGTTCTTTTACTACCTTATCATTTCCTGACCATTTTTGCATGAAAAATCCAAAATGGTTTTTCATGCAAAAATGGCTAGCTGGCACCTTTGGAAATGGCTGGCTGGGTCTTCCGAAAAATTACCCATTATTTCCTAGCGCTTTTTGATCGGGAGTTAGGTTTGAGTCTCCTTTCCCTTCTTGATCAATTCCTTTTGCAGTTATGGTCGTCAGGTTTTTTTTTAATTTTTCCTTGACAAATGGAACCTCATAACTTGAACTCTTGCCTTAAACCCTATACCTCGATATATTCTCTAATTCCTTTAGCCCCATCAATTTCTGCTAGAAATCCATTGTTTTTATTATAAATCTAACAATGATAGTACTACTACTTGTGCGGAAATATATATATTTTTTTTATTGAAGCCTCGCCAAATTGTTATGCTCTGTTGCTGTTTGCCCAAATTTTGTCACTTTTTGGTTTACCGATACTTACATTGCAGTTCCATCACATTTTACCCTGTAGAGGGGTAGTGACGTCAGTGCACTTTGTATGGTGCACAGTAGGGATTGCTGAAGGTTCTTTGCAGCGTGCCCTCGGCCCCTAGGCTGCAACCCCCTTTCGTCTCTTTTACTGTACCTCCTTACTTATCTATCTTCCATCTTTCCACCCTCTCCTAACAGTTGATTCATAGTGCAACTGCTAGGTTTGACTCCTGTTACATCTTTCAAACCTTTTGCTGCCAATTTCCGTTTCAGCGCTGAATGGCCTCATAGGCTAGTTCCCAGTGCTTGGCCCTTAGCCTAAATTCTATATTCAATTGAATTCATCACATAAGTCTCGTCGTTGAGCTGGAACTTATTCAGTTGTTGCTAAATGCCAAACATTGTTTCTGAAGGATATTTGATATCTGCTTCTGGAGGATATTTCCTGAAGTGCTGAAACACTTTTTTCCCGAGACCCCACGACGACTAAGTATTTCTCCTATGCCAGGACCATTTTGCTTAGTATTCCTGTTTAGGATGCCCTATTTTCTTCCTATTTCCTATATTAAAAGCTCGCTTCACTAGAGCCCCGTCAGCCAAGCTCAAGTTTCACAGTTGTTCAGGCATTTGTTGCTGGCGTTTTGAGTTTTGTTCCCTCCAGTTTATCAGGCGTTTTGCTAGTTCCATTTGTGTGTGTGTGTGTGTGTGTGTGTGTGTAAGGCCGCAGCCGTACTGCCAAGGTTTAGGGACTCAAAACTCATGGCTTTTACATTGTGTTACATATATTTGCGAACATCATATAACTGGCTAATTTTGCAACCTTTGAGACGTTTTCGGTTTAAAGATAGCACAGTTTACATACAGGGATAAAAATTTATAGGATACAAAATGGAGATGACTTAAAAACTATCAACCTGTCAGAAGTATTTGGCGTGTTTCATCATATACATTACTGTCAACTAAAATTTATTTTTTTATACTTCCCGACAATTAGAATTTTTTTTATACATCTCGCAACCATCGACGCAAGCTATAATGAGGTCAGTGAAGGTAGTTCCGTAGATAACATTTTGCAACATCAAAGTCTGGATGAAATTAGCATATTAACTGAGCAGTGCTCTTTTAATTCCGTAAATTTCATAGTTACACATTTAGAAACTAGTTATACAAAAATCTGTGAACTGTAACTGAACAGCGGGGCACGCCAGATAGGCAGAATGAGGACTGATGGAGATTTCCTAAGTGTTAACCAACTTTTGAGGATGATTATAATGAGGAATAAGCATGGGCTGAATATTAGTGCCAAATGGCCTATGTTTCCTCATATGTTCAAATAAAGTTTATTACTACAGTTTCGAACAATTTCTATGGAGCTCGCAGCGCACGAGAAGGCTGTGCGTTTTTTTTTTTTTTTTTTTTTTTTTTTCCCACCTTCTAGGGGCTGGTATACAATATACGGCTTCCCGTTGAGCTTTTCCGTAGAATTGCCGCACTTTTTAATGATTTTGGTAACTTGTGTGCCAGTTTTTTAATATTTAAGATTTCCTCAGTTTTGAATATTTAAGATTTCCTCAGTTTGTTTTGCTTAAGTTTCACCTGTTCTAGCAGTTATGTTGAATTCACCGAACATTATTTCCTGGCACTTTTGGAGAGTTAGAAGGTTTAGGGAGCTTCCCTTTCCTCTTGCTCAATTTCCTTTGCCATTATGGTCGTAAAGTTTTTTTCGACAAATGGAACCTTATACCTTGAACTCTTGCTTTAAACTCTGTACCTCGATATATTTTATTTACTATAGCCCCATCAGTTTCTGCTAAAAATCCATTGTTTTTGTTAGAAATCAAACATTTAATGATCCTTAGGTTTTTGTTATTGAAGCCGTACCACATTTTTATCATGCTCTGTTGCTGTTTGCTCGGATTCCGTCACCTTCTGGTTCACCGATACGTAAATTGCAGTTCCATCACATTTTGCCCTGTACCAGGGTAGTTCCGTCAGTACACTTTGTACGGTGCACTGTAGGGATTACTGAAGGTTCTTTGCAGCGTGCCTTCAGCCCCAAAGCTGCAACCCCCTTTAGTTTCTTTTACTGTACCTCCTTATCTTTCTTCCATCTTTCCACCCTCTCCTAACAATTGATTCATAGTGCAACTGCGAGGTTTTACTCCTGATGCAACTTACAAACCTTTTACTGTCAATTTCCGTTTCAGCGCTGAATGACCTCATAGGTCCCAGTGCTTGGCCCTTAGCCTAAATTCTATATTAAATTCAATTCCTCACATTGTCGAAGTGCTGTTGGTGTTAATCGAACCCCGTCACATAAAAGTCCCGTCGTTGAGCTGGAACTTATTCAGTTGTTGCTAAATGCCAAACATTGTTTCTGGAGGAAATTTCTTGAAGTGCTGAAATACTTTTTCCTGAGACCCCACGACGACTAAGTATAGGCTCTAACCATTTCTCCTATGCCAGGACCATTTTGCTTAGTATTCCGGTTTAGGTTGCCCTATTTTCTTCCTATTTCCTATATTCAAAGCAGGCTTCACCAGAGCCCCGTCAGCCAAGCTCAAGTTTCACAATTGTTCAGGCATTTGTTGCCGGCGTTTTAAGTTTTTTCCTCCAGTTTATCAGGCGGTTTGCTAGTTCCAACTTTGTTTTTTGTTTTTTGTGAAATGCTGCAGTTGTCCTGCCAAGGTTTAGGGACTCAAAACTCATGGTTTTTGCATTGTATGTTACATATATTTGCGAACATCATATTACTGGCTAATTGTGCTACCTTTGAGACGTTTTCGGTTTACAGATAGCACAATTTATCTACAGGGATAAAAATTGATAGGATACAAAATTATGGAGATGACTTAAAAACTATCAACCCGTCAGAAGTATTTGGCGTGTTTCATGGTATACATAAATGCCAACTACAATTTCTTATTTTTTTATACTTCCCGACAATTAGAATTTTTTTTTATACATCTCTCAACCATCGACGCAAGCTGTCAGGGCCTAAGATAACTTTTATTGTTCAGTGAGGTCAGTGAAGGTAGTTCCGTAGATAACATTTTGCTACGTCAAAGTCTGAATGAAATTAGTATATTAACTGAGCAGTGCTCTTTTAATGCCCGTAAATTTCATAGTTATAAATTTAGAAACTAGTTATACAAAAAATTTATAAACTGTAGATGAACAGTGGGGCACGCCAGATAGCCAGAATGAGGACTGATAGATTTCCAAAGTTAACCAACTTTTGAGGATGATTATAATGAGGAATAAGCATGGACTGAATATTAGTGCCAAATGGCCTATGTTTCCTCACATGTTCAAATCAAGTTTATTACTACAGTATTGAGCAATTTCTATGGACCTCGCAGCTCACGAGATCACTAATTGTTTTTTTTTTTTTCAGAGATGAAATATGGAGTAAGAAAATGGGAACACGCCCAAGTACTGACTGACAAGAATTGAAGAAATTAGGAATGATTTGGAGTCGCTACAGCTCGTGCCTAGGAGACAACTTTTACTCTAAGGTAAGAAAGTTAGGTGTAAGTAGAAATGAGATTTGAAGTTTGTACTTACCCACCTCTCTCTCTCTCTCTCTCTCTCTCTCTCTCTCTCTCTCTCTCTCTCTCTCTCTCTCTCTCTCTCTCTCTCCATATATAAACGCGTGTAAATGGTAATGAAACTGTGAAGTTGCGTTTAAGAAACTTCCGAATTCATATTTTAGAGAACTGAGAGAGTTCCTTAATGGCTTATGTTCTGCTGATAAACTCCAATTTTTCAGAGTACATGAAGCCTTTTAACCTCGTTTTCTGTTTAGTAACCATATTTTGATGGGAGACTTTGTTCAACTAAGTTTAAGTATTAATTTCTTGATCTCTTGCTTAATAGGTCCTGTGCATGTGTATTCAAATGAACTGTGTACATGCCGTTGTCTGCTCAGATATGACATCTTATGGCAAAATTTGACTTAAGTCTGCCTGTACCCACTAGTGTTAACTTTTACAATTTTCTTGCCTATACCTCACTATAATATACTCTCTCCCAGTCTCGATTATCAACTTGTTAAAGGTAACTGGGAATTTAATGAGAGCTGTAATGAAGCCAACGCTGTCATAAGGCCAGGTTAAAGTAATTTCTCCTAATATACTGTAACTAGTCGTGAATTATCATTTCTACAACAGGCTTCACTACCTTTGTCATGGAACGTTGCTATATGAGCACATCCTTTCTTCAGTAACAATTTGAAAAGCATTCACCATTCGTTTTATCTTCGGATTTGAGAAATTCATTCAGCAATGGGTCACTTATGTCCTCAGTCATTCCTTGAAAATTGTAAAGAATGAAATTTAATCGCATTCTCCAGAAATAGGAAGAAATTGGTATAATATTATGCAAGAAATATATTAAAATGTGTGTGTAATATTTAGGAATCTTAATTTTTTACATCGATTTTAGTTACATTTATGCTGCTCATGGATTAATTGGACCCTTAGTTATTGCTACAGTAGATTAGCCTAGTGCAATGTATAAAGACTTGGGCAATTTCACCTAAGATATGATTACTTAAAATTAATGTATACTGTAGTTCCATTTAATCTTGTATTTACTTTAATCTGGAATGCATTTCCTTCTGCATTTTTTTTTTGCCCAAATTTTAACTGTTCATGAGGATGAAATGACTGTTTTTAACAAATTTCTCCTTTTAATTGCAGATTATTTGGCTATTACTAAAGACTGAAAGTTAACAGCCCAGTAATTTGAATGGAAAATGATACAGGCTTCCAAAATGCAGGCTCGTCTTGTCCCAAGTCCAGCTTAGTGTAAACAAGAAGAAGAAAACAGTGACAACAACATGGCATGAGCAATTGGCCGTTGAGAGCAGGATACCCTTTATAAACTTTGTTGTATTTATTATGAATGGTAATGTAGCAGGTATTGCAACCACCAAAAAGGCACTTTTACCTAAATCAGATTTAGTATACTTTAAAACGGTGATTGATCCATATTTAGTTATACCCAGCAAATTAACTTTTAAAATGTATTGGTTTTAACGTACCAGAAAGGTACTTGAAAATTATGTATTGTAATAATATATAAAAGGCATTGACTACCAAATATTGAAACCGTTTAACCCAGTGGCAGATCCATGCTAAGCGGGTATGTTGTTGGAGAGGGCAAGTTATACATTAACTGGATAAAGCGTTTATTACCCAGATTGCTTTGGGGCCCCTTAATCTTTCGTTGGCCGTTCACCGGAGTAGATTTTGAATATCTTGTAATTACCAGGTACTGCAGTTGCTTAAGCTTTCCTTACCCGATGTAGACAGGAATTGTATGATGGTATAACGATGTTGACTAATTTAGTAATCAACAATTTCGTAATGTTGAGGCTCAGAATCGATGTTATTTTCGGATGGCCTTGAATTAAATTCCGAAATAAGGACTTGCTACTCATTTCCTGCTCTGTTAAAAATCTGAATATTTAAGTTTTCCGTAGGGAAATCAATTAGCTATGAAATTAAACTCGAATAATTTAGCCTCGTCCCGGCAGACAACTAGGTTTATTAATAAAGATGAAAATGGATCTGACAGTGAGTCCTTTTGGTTATTTTTAGAAAGTATAATTATTTCACAAAGATAATTGGAGTGTATGTATATTTTTGTTGTTGTTGTTGTTGGAGCGTTATTCCTGTTTTAATAAGTTGTAATTTCTGGTCATATATTTTCAAGAATAGGCAGCTCGCGTCTGTACTGCATCACCTGCCTCAGAATCATGATTCCCGTGATTTTTATATAGACGTGAATAAACTTCCAAATACTATCTATATATATGAGTTGATGAAAAAAAGGCATTTGTATCGTTATAGTAGAGATAAATTAAGTATAGTTAAATGGACGTATTTGATCGTTAATTGAAGCCGAAAAGTTTATAGGGGTACTTTCACTCGGAAGATATAAATTAGGGATAAAGTAAATGAATTTGTATGAAGTCATTTACCTAAGTACGAGAGTAAAGGGGATAGATTGCATGTGGTATGTATTAAGAGAATGTCTAGGTTTTGTATTTTCTAAAGAGTATGTAGACTTATAGTTAAATTGCGTACCAAGGGTAGATCTGAATAATGGGTGTTCAGTGTTTTGTATTCATGATTTTCTATCAATATTTATGGTTTAGAAAAAAAAAGAGCAGACTGAAGTTAATTGCGATAAGCGAGGATTACTTCAAATGAAATGTTGAAACGCATGTTGTTTGCATATTTTATGGAAGTATGTTTTCTTTCCCTGAATAGTAAAAAGTTATGAAAAAACTGAAAATTATGAAAAGTGGTTAACTGAAAAGTATAGTTCAAAAAGATGTTGAGGAATGTTTATATTATTTTAGTTGGAAATGGTGAAATTATACATAAAATATATTTAGATAAGGTGATGGAAGTTTTACCACGGATTTTGAGAAAGTGAGAAGGATTTTGAGGGGAAAAGTTGGGCTCAGTAACACACCACCTCTCTCAAAACTTTGGTTTCAGTTTTAAAGTAATGCTCATGATAATTTTAATCATTGCTTAAAGAGGTCTAATAACATTTGTGTAACTTGAATGCATATGTTGAAAATCTTAATTTTGCTCCATTTTTGGTTTATTGTAAATTTATCCTTAGCTTTATAACAGTATAAACGTTATTTCTACTAAATGTTAATTTTTTTTTATTTCAAGTGTCTTGTTGAGAAACTAGTGTTTCGCAGTCGTTAGTTGAAATGTTTTCTGATGTACCTGTAATACATACTGTAGATTGTCTTAATTGTAGCTTATTCAGGTCCATGTACAAAACTTTATTCATTTTTGGCTGTGGTTTGAATTTTGTGGACATTATTTTAGGGGAAAGTTGAGAATTATTTTTTCATTAATTTTTTGATGTATACTTGAAGTTTTTTTTTTTTTTTTTTAAACGCTTGACTGGATTGACATTGTGGCAATAGCATTAAGATGTCCTTTGACAATGACTGCACACTTCAGAGACGAACTTAATTTGATCCATCGATAGAAGCAGCAGCTATTTGCAGTAGTAAGTGTTTCCATTAGAAAAATTTTTGCCTTTTCATTAACAGGAGATTGGATTTTCCTCAAGTCTAAGTATTTTTTTTTCTACGTGATTAACATACCGACACCCCATCCCGTATATTCAGCAACACTGTTTATTCCCAACTCGTATTTTGTAACCAAGTCCGTTTTCCTGTTAATCTGTCGTCCACTCTCATACCTCTACCATTCTAAAAAAAAATATACTTCTAAATAGTTACGTATAGTTCTGTCTCGTGCCTTTGCATTTGATCTAGAGCTTAAGGCAACCAGTTGATAAATTTATATCATTCATATTCTTGGGACCCCACCTCTTCCCCTGATTCCCTTCCTTGATGTTAATACTTTAGTGACTTTTTCATCCTAAAATGGTTTGATATGACTGCTTTAATTAGGCCGTGTAGTGATTTTTTTCAGTGTTTCGAGACTTTCTCGACTTAGTTGGATTGAGACAGTTTTTATAAACTTGAGAGATTGAAGGCTTTAAATAGTTACTTGGGAATTAAGTTTAACAGATTTTTAGAGTGCCTTTTCAGAGTAAGAAATTCCTGATTCGAAAATTTTCCTTGGGTCACGTTAGACTTAACCAGGAGACCGTGAGACCTCTCACCTCTTTGAGGGAGACTTCAGGTAACTGGATTTTCTGAATATAATTTTATCCGGAGTAACACGAGTAGTTTTTGAGCGTTTTGAAATTTAAAAATAGTTTCAGACTGAAACTGGTCTGAAGTTGTAAGGTAACACTTCTTTACAACAGAATTCAGTGTGATAGTATACTTCTCGGAATAAGCCAGGGTAGATTCCACCATGACTCCAAAATGTAGACCAAAAACTTATAATGGGACATGACCGTAATCAGTGACTTTGTGCTTAAAAGAGTAACACGGGGTTTGTTACTTTTTTTTTTTTATTGGACATGTGGACATGTGATTTACTCTTACCTGACTTCTCAGTGACATGTTGCATCTCGTACTGATTAACTTTCCAGGCGACATGAGCCTTCAACTTACTGAGATAATTAAACTTGTGAAGCTTAGCAAACATATCATCATGGAGGAATACCAGACTTATTGAGAGAGATTGACAGTTATGAGAGTATTACGTAATTAACGTGACAAGAATAGCCAGGAGAACTGACGTTACAAAATTATCTCATTATATTTAGAGGTGCTTTCAGCTAATTGGGAACTGCTAAGTTTTTCATGGAATGACATTAGTGATACATTTTTTAACTGTGTAAATATTTAGATTATTATAAGAATGTGCAGTTACTTCGCTGTAATTTGTTGCTGTATTCAGCACTTTTAAAATACATTGAATCATGCATATGTAATACGAAAATTGCTTAGTATACAGATTTTTAATTTCACTTAAAGGCATCTTGATTTTCATTCAAGTTGCAAAACGACAACTGTCATAGATTGTAAAATATTTCCTAATAAATTATATGATAAATGACTTATTTTAGTTCCTGATAATTTAGATATGACTATATTCAACTTTCTCCTAAAAATGTTCTTAGTGTTGTCTCCAGTTATGGAGAGGCAAACTAAATGTAATGTCTTTGTTAATAAGAAATTGCTCAATATAAAGTTCTTTTATTTGGTGTTAGTGAAATATATAAGTTGATTTTACCAAAAAGACCCACGAGTATATGGATCAACATGTACATTTTAGCTCTCTCTCTCTCTCTCTCTCTCTCTCTCTCTCTCTCTCTCTCTCTCTCTCTCTCTCTCTCTCTCTCTCTCTCTCTCTCTCTCGTTTTAGCCTTTTCGATACTGATCGCTTGGCTGAAGAAAATTGCATCAGTAACCTCAATTTTATCTCCATGAAGCTACAGAATTGAACTTTAGAATTTCTTCCAAAGCACTTGAAGTATGTAGTCCTTAAACTAAAACCTGTTCAACTTAAAAGTTGAGGGTCATGTTAAAATGTTGAAGTTAAGTATTCTTTTAAATATAGTTGTCCCCACCAAGTTAGTTTTTATTATATAATAAAATGTTAGACTTTGATATTACATTGCCGGTTTCCATATTTCAGTTGTAAGGACATGCAATATCTTAGAGAAATACCACTTTTAACAGGCTTTTTAGTGATGTCACCAATGACCCTTTTGTTTTTTTTGTTTTTTGCCGGTTAACTGCCAGATTACATATAAAGCTTTTAGTAGTATTGCGTCAAAAACCCCATCCATGCTGTTAGCTGATCAACTTTGTTAATCGTATTGAAATGAAATTTTCAAGTAGACACTTCCTATCTTGATTTCCTGCTAATTGTTAAAGTATATATAACGTCCGTAGGTCAATTGGTTATTTCCAGTGCACTTAAGTTTCATTGCAGCGCCCCTTCGGCCCCCTAGCTGCAACCACTTACTTTCCTTTCACTGTACCTCCGTTCATATTCTGTTAATTCCATCATGTTTTCCATCCTTTCTGCCAATTGTTTCATAGTGCAACTGAGGTTTTCCTCGTGTTACACCTTGAAAACCACCTGTACTCAATTTTCCTTCAGCGTTGAATGACATCAAGACCCTAGCTATTGGTGGTTGTCATAAGTGGTATATTCCAGATTGATTCTTTCCTTGCGAAAGTTTCGACTTTTTAATTAATAAACCTTTCAGTGTATTTGAAAGATATGTTGGTGTATATACTCATCCTTTTTTATTCCATGTATTAAGGCAAATGTTTACCTGCTAGAAATTTCAAGCCTGTCTTTCCACACCCCGCACCCCCCCCCTCCAAAAAAAAAGTCCCCTCCAGTAGCCAGGAAACTTCAACAACTAAGAACTTGTAAAATTACCGATAAAATTCTACCGTAACTTTTTAAGCGTTTTATGAAGTACCCTCCCTTCCCTCAAATCTAAAAGATTCTGTATAGTTTCTGTACGGTTAATGAAGACTCAGTTTTAAAACATTTAAGGAACTTCGGCATAGCTTCCACAAATCCCGTTAAATTATAAAGCTGCTCTTTCGAAAGCGGTTTGATGATTAGTCAGTCACCAAGATTTTTATTTAAGTGGGTTTTCCAGCGATTTTTATAATGGACTTTCTAGCCGGCCAAGCTTTATTTTAAGTCCCTTATTGAGCAGTTTCTTACCCATATATGTTTATATTAAATGTTAACATTTTCTTGGCATTCTTTATAAGAGAATTAAGGTGTATGTCACATAAGTAGACAACGAGTTTGTTTAGCTGTTTGATGCTGCTTTTGTATAAAGTGGTGTCTCACTTAGGCTGCGTCCACACGATCGAGCTTTGTTAGACGAACTTTGTCCGGTGTGACGTCAGAAGCAAGCAAACTTCTGACTTTGCCCGCTGTTTCTCCGCTTCTGACGTCACATCGGACAAAGTTCGTCGAACAAAAGCTCGATCGTGTAGACGCAACTTTAGTTACGTGACTGTTTTTAGACTAAATATCGTAAGTGGATAAGGTTAATTACTGTACATATATGTTCAAAGTTTGGAAACATTTGCATAGCTGCTGAGCAAACAATCATCATATGTGCGCGTATTTAGTAAAGAATGTTATACCAAGACATTGGTGATACAATGTACAATGTAAAACTTTCGAGGAAACTAATAAAATGACAATAGAAACAAACTTTTATTGCCCAAATACAGGAGACATTACAACTTAACTTTACAACTGAGATTCAAGAACACATGGATAATTTTATAAATTTTTATTTTACAACGAACATAAGTGTTCCCCCTCAAAACGGGGCTGGCAGTGAGGAGTGAATTGGTTGACTCCAGTGGATTCCCTCCTGTACAACTTACCAGAGGTCCCACAATACAAAGCGTAAATCGTCCAAAATGCAACTTCTGAGACAGGTACAGAGTTCCGCTGACCTCTTGTAAGTCGTTAATGAATATGGTATTTGCCATTTGTATTTGAGGTTACGAAAAGTATTTTGCCACTTTGACACTTCACAGCCGGTGAATGTTTACTGAAATAAGTCTGAAGCAACTCGAGGACTTTGTCTGGAGATAATTATAGCTCGGGATTGTTAAAAACGTTTGGCATACTGATCAAGTTTACCTAAGTCTAGATTTTCAAAGGTACTCAAAGTCCGAATCTTGTTGCTGAGTAAATTACCTATTATTTGCATTTTCCCCAAGATTGTTATGTCATAGTTCTTACTTAACGTTTTAGTTACAACAGAAATTAAGACTTCAGAAACTCTTTCAATGATTTAAGTAATTCGGAACCACAGTTTAGACGTAATCGACTCGAGTGGTCGAACTATCACTAATTCAATATCAAAGCTAACTAGCAGTTTTTACTAGGAAACTACTGTTTAAAAGACGAGTACTCGGGTAATTCAGTAAACTGAAAGACTTATTTTCTTCATATATACAGAAGTACAATCAAGTTTTGCTGAATATCCTTGTTACCATAATGCAGCAAATAGCTTTGACACCAAGTCTGATACTTATAAAAACCGAATATCTAAAGCAGAAAATTACCAGTCAGTGACCTCAACCACTGCAGTGAGAAAAGTTATGTGGAAGCACAGCATACCGGCTACTATAAAGATGCAAAATCTCTCAATATAGGAAGTGTACCTAACATGACTATCATTACCAAGCAAACTTTTTTTTTTTCCAGTTATAATCGAGAAGTCTGAATAACAGGAAAGAATCTCTTAAGTTTTGTAACAGACTGACACATGTTTTAAGCAATCCAAAACAAGAACGGGAATCTTTAGTTTTGAAAAAGACACGAATGCGTTAATTAACCGCAAACAAGAAATCTCTAATGACTGCTTAATAGGACTTAGGATGAATGAAATAAAGTAAGTTTTATATGATATTTGCCGCAAACAACTTGGAGCTTGTTTCCATCTTTGCATTTGTAACTGTTCTGCATTAAACAATCCAGTAAAACTTGAGAACAACTGAATACCCCAAAAAGGTCATCAAGAGTACCATTACCGTTCGGGCATTTAGAGTTTACTTTAATGTCCCATATAATAACCATGGCCAGAAGTCTTCGTTTCAGATAAAAATTTCCAATATCGAGCTAATAAAGACACCCCCCCCCCCACAAAAGCAGTAAAACCAAATACATGCCCAAGAGTTTTCATCCATCCAATGCTTCTTGTATGAGTCAAAGACTTAGGAAAAGTGGATGACGCCAATGCACAGTACTATTCTGGCACCTCTAGCCTCATCCCAACCAAAAAGGTGTCAGATCGGACTAACGTCGCCTTCCCCTGCATTGACGAGTTAGCACAGGCAACATGCCAACTAAGGTAAGGCTCTGAAAGACATTCTTATGGCAACAAGTAAACCTTGAATACCAAAAGCAGCAGTCAGAGACTCCCTTAACAGAGCATATTCCTGACCTTTGCATTTAATTGAATCATCTTTACGTAATAAAGTTATTTCCTGCTTGCTGTACTATGTAGACCATAAGATGCCGATTTATGATATTATTCCGCCTGAATTTTATTATTGTGCAAATGGCCATTGTTCTCTGTTAATTCTTGATAAGTAGATTGTAGTATATTCTCTGTTACTATTTATATTTAACAAAACCTTTCATTTTCCTAACAAAGACTTCAGCAGTACATCCTAAATATGTGCCCAGAAAACTTACAAGTAATTCATTCCTCTAGCAAGCATGAATTTCTTGTAATGCAAATGACTTGTTGGTAATGTAATGAAAAACCATTCAACTTTTGATATCTTAGCTTCCGAGGAAGTTATTACAGAAAATTAATCCTAATTTCAACCTTTGGCAGCAAATATATCAGCTTAGAAACATGAGATTAAGTTCTATCAACAAAAACTTATGATCAATAACCGTACCTAATCCCACTGAACAAACCCACTTCCTATCTTATGCTGAGCCCACACCAAAAAATATCTGCAAACCGTCCAATTACATCATCAAAAATGGAAGAATTACTTATAACCAGGTACACCACTGTAACTAGTTTCTTGAGCTATATGAAGGATACAGCACAGAATCAGAAGTCAAGAGTAACCAGAAATCTAATATCAAAAGATATACACAACAAGCATGAAGCCAAATACCAAGAGTAATACAAAAACCAGTAATAACATCAATTTAACAAGTGTTACCCCTAACCAAGTGTGCTATTGGAAATCAGGAGCCAAGCATATCCTAACTGCCTCATTAAAAAAGCAAGACTTAACTTTCTCTCTCAGACACACACACACACACACTTACATACTACTCTTAAGGATATAAGTTCCTTGACAGTTATGTCAAATATGACTAAAGGCATGAGCAAACTCATGAAAGTTTACAACATTGTGGTGGTCTGACCTACTGCAGGATACAAGAGAATGAGAGAAAAATCCTAAAGACCTGAAAATTCAACCAGTTCGAACACCAAGTACAGAAGTGTACAGGAGATTAAACTCCACTCACTTATCAAAAATTGACGTCAGACTAAAACCATAGCACTTTCAAGAAGTAACGCTAATTAAATCCTGAACCAGCTAGTGTACAAAGCCATCTCATAATATTTTTTCTGCTGTTGTAAATGATGGGTGTGAATACTTTCTAAAAGCGAAAGTTTAGTTAAGACCGAATATAAAGAATGATCTAAATGGCAGCAGTTCAATCACACTAGCAACATCATCACGGATATCGGTCTTGTTCTTGCAAACAGAATGAGAAGCAAGTGGTTTTTAATAGGGCTTAACCAAGCGAAATAGAATAAGTCTAATTTGACCATAAATGTATGGGAGAAAAAGAATGAGCATCAACTGGAGAAATATTCGGTAAAGAGGGTGTTTAACAAGTCTACCAAAGGTCTCGCAGGCCATCTTGTAAGACATGCAACATGCATAAAGACATTCGTATAATTCTGCACTAGGTGGAAATTCACAATAAAAGGAAAAAATAGGTTGCTGATGAGCTCACGAGAATATTATGTATGACACATGATAAAGAATGGGAAAGAAGTAGAGACAGAGGAAATGTATGTTTAATGAAATTATAATGAGGAAACTACAGAAAATATTCCATGTAAAGTGAAAAGGATTACGCCACCTAAGAGTAGATCTAGAGAAGGAATCTGACACTGTACTAAAACAAGCAATATTATGGGCACTTTGAAGGCAAATGGTACAAAACGACTGATTGAGGTCGTAGTGAAACTCTACCAAACCCAAGATCTAGAGTGAATACAGTGGAAGTTGTGTTAGAAGAATTTGAGAACAATTTTGGTACACAACAAGGTTCAGCCCTGAGCCTTGTGCTGTTTATCACAGTATAAATAGAAGAAGCTACAATGGATTTGCAGATAGGGAAGTACCTAACTGCGTCTATTCACAGCTAATCTTGTGCTAAGAGCGTAATCAGAGGAAGGGCTTGTGGAAATGTTTAAAAGGCGGGAGAGTGGAATGGACAAGTTAGGAATGAAAGTTTAAGTACACTAAACATAGCTCATGGTGACTATGGGAGAACCAGGGATAGATCTCAAACAAAAGAAGCGTTGGTAAGGCGAAGATGTAAACTCACTGCAGAGCACTGTACTGAACATAATAAATCTTGTCATGAAATGCTAACGATAGCAAAATGTACACGGAGCAAAAGATTCCTGCCCAAAGTGTATAAGAACAAGTAGGAAAGAGAAGGGTGTGTAACACCTCCTTATGGTTACATGTCTTGAAGGAGTCAGAGCATGTAAGTAACCTCACGAACACATCTAAATGTGAAGCAAGTATTCAATTCACAGCAGTAATAAAAAATGTGGTAACAGTGCATATTAATGGGAAAAAGTTTGCGAGATTGTGGATGAATAGAAAACATCCCATTTTTAAGCAAAACAAAGAAAAAATATACGGGCATGAGGTCTCTACTACTCTATGCAGATGAAACATGGCCAATAACAAAGAAAATCAATAAGACATTTTTAAAAAGTAATTACAATAGAAAGCTAAGATCCATAGCCATAACATGATGGAAAATAGAACGAGGTCTCAAAGACTGAAATTGTTTGGACAAGTAATGAGAAGAGACGAGCAATAAGTGATAAAAAACCTAGTGCATATGGATACAACAGGACTTAGACTTCAGTTATGTACAGTCGAGTACAGAAAAATGGTATAAAGAATAACTCAGATCAGACGAGAATTCATGCAGAAAGTGCACAAGACAGGGGGTGAGCGGTGAGGTGGCCGGTAATAAAGTCAGGAAAAAAGTCACAGGAAAAAAGCCCCAATTTTGGCTAGGAAAAAAAATCACAGGAAAGAAGTCACATTAATTCATGGTGGCCAGTAATAAAGTCACATGAAATAATTCACAATATTTCTTGGGGGTCATTATCTTTATGATATTTACAGTCTTTTGTTTGTGTTTTGACGGTAGTCCCCAACGGGCTTGTAATAAACACGCCGCAAACGTGGATACATACCGGGTTAAAACCCTTGGGAGTCAATATCTAGGAAAGATTAACGTGACTTTTTTCCCGTGACTTTTCTTCGGTGACTTTTTTACCTGGAGTCAGCGGTGAGAACTCAGTTAGTGTTTAACCCATAAGGAAAGCTGATGTAGAAATGTTTACAGTGGTATAAAGCAAAACTCCTGACAAAGCAAGATGAAATCCAAAAAGGAATCGCAGAATTTGAGCATGTCAGAAATCCATTGGATAAAATATCCAAAATAGAATGGATTTCGGATATCCAACACAAAATGAACTTTTTGGTGGAGGGAGAGAGATATCCAAAACAGATAAAAAAAAAATACCAGCAAAGAATAAATATACTTCCACCATGTGCAAGGAAATGGAAAAAGGAATTGGTCACCCAAGCAGAGGACAATACCTCCAAAAATACAACACTCAAACTGAAGTGAAAGAATTACAGGAGGAATTCAGGCACTGTGAACGAAATATACTTTTAAACTAAAGGAATACAAAATAATGACTGGAGTTTAGCCGTCGTTCATATAATGAAGGAGACTTCTGTATTCTTTGCTTGGCTTAAAACAAAGAAAGAAAAATTAATTCCTAAATGACTAATAATTATTGCCACGGTAAAATCACGGAAAATTTTACAGAAATGATCAAAGAAAAGTAAGCAGTATGACAAAGGGTAGACGAAGAGGGAAAAATTACTGCAACATTCTCCAGTGTCGTTTTTATGTCTTATTACAACTTTCACAAGAGAATACGACACTCTACAAATCCTAAAGAAAAGATCAAAATGACAATCAGTTCCTGAGCTTCAAAATACCGTACTCCTGTTCTTGGTAAGTGATAACATTATCTTTTTAACATCCATGTTTTCGTAAAACTTAATTTCTTAATGTACGTCTTTCCTCTCCGTAAGAAACAATTAGTCTGCTCTGGAATCTTCTGACATTAGCTTAAAGACAAAGATTCGTAAACACAAAAGAATGTTACAGAAAACTTAGGATTAAAAGAAACGTAAATATGGGACGAATAATTTAGTTTCCGTCGTAACATAACAGCTCGAGAACATTCTTTTCGTGAGATCTTTTGCATAAAGAGCACAGCAACTTTCTAATGGGATTTTAATGCACGGATTAATGTGCTGATACAAATTGACAGACCCACGCAAAAACCGAAGGGCCTCCAAAATATTACACTATCGTAAAGAAAATGTCCGTTATCGTTAATAGAGAGAATCAATACTGAATGTAAAGCCAGCCATAATTCAGCCAAAAAGATCTAATATGCAAAATCACAGAGAGAGAGTCTCTAAACTGACAATTCCAAGACAATGAGAATAAACAAGGATACTGATAACTATGCATTCTAATAGCATCACGACAAGGACGAAGAGAGGGAACTGCCTGAAAATGATTAAATACAAAGTGTACATGTGAAAACTTAAGCCTCCAATACTTGGATGACGAACTTTCGATACACGAGTGAAAATTTGGTGGAAGAAGGATGACTTAACTTTTGAAAGTAGCCCCGTTGCACAACAATAACAAGAAAGAACGTTTCCTATTTCAAGAAAACCCTACAGAGACAACAACAACACTTTGTTTAGGAGTTTTGTGATGCCATATTTGGCTATTTATATCGCACTAAGCATGCCCAGAACAAAACAAGACTAGGTCCTGTTCATATCAGTAAATGGTATACAAAATGTTTCAGTCATGAAAAACCTACTCTCCATCTTATTTCTGCCATTTGCCTAATATTGTGGTACACAGCAGCAGGTGATAACAATACACGTAAAGAAAATTCGAGAAAATGAAAGGTTGCCACATCAGTTCTCGACGAAATTATGTGACTACATTTGCATGTTGTCTCTTCTTCAGTAAATTTCCCAAAGCACGAAACAGAGATAAAGGAAACCTTGGCCTTGTATAGAGTGATACCGGTCCCCTCTTTAAAAAGTTTTAAGAGCCCAATAAGGAAAATGTATCTAAAACTCATACATGTCCATGTATGGGACGTATAAGATTAATTTTAAAAGATATCTATTATTAATGGAATTTACAGTCTTAGTCACAAATATATATAAACGAAGCTTTGCGAAGAGGGGCATAAATATTTACTTCTAAGACACGCATTGGTAAAATCAAATTTTGAGTCTGTTGTGACAATCGTCATACATAACAGTAATTACTATTCCCAAAGTCCTCTGTTCAACTAAGAACCCACTCAGCACTGTTGATATTCAAGGTGATACAAAGAGATTTCTCTGCTTACAAAACAGATTATTGCTTTCCTGGAATTCAAATTACTCGGTCATAATAAGCAATGTTTGGTTAGAAACAATAGACTAAGGTACATTTAATTAGGGAGAATTTGTCACTTTAAAACAGAAGGAATTCTGTTAACCTAATCACTCTTGCTCTCAAAGTAGTGGCTATTACAGATGACTTTTCCCTTTTCGCTTTAAAACTTCGATTTTTAAAGACACAAGACTAAGAATCTCCACTACGTATTGCATTATGTAAGAAAGGACAACTAAACCAAACTAAATGTACAACACACCATGAAAAACATTGCAGTTCATTGGTAAAATATCGCACATAGTATATTTAACAATACAGTCCTACTAACTTTTTTGCATAATGTTTAGACAAAATCTGACCACCAGTTTACGAGCTACTGCAGTAACACGGGGACTTTGGCTTTAAGTTCACGTATTCAAAATGCAAAATTTAACACTTGGTTCAAGTAACACGTAAGATTTAGAACTGCCTATTAACCCTTCATTATTCAACGTTATTTTGTAAGTACCTTTGGAAAGTTAGGCTTGATCAATTAAAATAAACTTGATCGGTATGAAAAACGTTTCAAGGAACACCAGAATTCTGGGCTACAAATTATTTCCACATGAAAGCATCAGGTTGTTTTCTATATATAATTCAGTAAACATTCACCAACTGCAAATTATCTAAATGACAAAATGCTTTAAGTAACCAAAATCCATACAGGTATCAAACACCCACATTCAATATCGACATTAAGAGAAGAACAACATAACTCAGCACTTGTCACAGTATCTATCCTTGGATTCTGTACGCTCCATATTATGGCCTCTGGCAGCAGGACAGGAGGGAAAGTTCACTGACGGCAAACAACTCATAATGTGGTCCTCACTGCCAGCCCCATTTTGGGAGGGGAGGGGGGAGGCATGCTCCTTTATTCTTTCCATTTGATCTACACAACTACGCCTGGAAGAGAACTTCATTTGCAGTTTAATTACAAAAAGGATTACATATGTAATGAAAGTTTCCCTTTGACATAAGCTTGCAATCATGTTTAACAGACTGCAAGATATTGTACCACCTGAATGACCAGATAGTACAATATCTTGTTGCTTCTTGACACCAGTTATTGTTAGACACTCAACAGTGTTTTATATACTGCCTTTTGCATCTCGATACAACTCTGTTATTTATTTTCATTATCTCATAAAGCTAATCAACAGCCATATAGCCTAATGCACTCTTTCATGGCATCATTATCCAGACCCTTTGTTTTTGAAATTCATATCATTAACTTTATGAATCTTCTAAAAAATCCTTTACTTCAGAGGTTTTCTAACATACTGTTTAGCTGCCTTACTTAAAACTTTCAAGAATCTACTACTAACGCTTTTTATAGTAGTTATATTATACGAAAATATGACTACTTTACTGACTTATCACTGTATTATTCTTGGAAACCAAAAAGACATTATTAGAAATTTACTGTTTTTACGCACATTATTTTAAAAGAATAGAACTCTGTACCCTTGATTTCTGAAAAAGAATTGTACTAAATCCCCCCCCCCTTATTTTTTTACAAATATTTAATCTTGTGCATGTTTAGTTCTATACTTTCCTGAATCAATTACACAAATTCCTATGCACGTTAATGCTGAAGTGACAAGAGTTAATGTACAAATTTTTAGAAAGAGCGCCATGAAACAGTAGTCTAAAACATGACTAGACTTATGTCAAAGGGATTTTTTTTCTAATGTAAAGAGACTAAACGTGAAAGTCCTTTTTTAACAATGATCAAACAGCACCACAACACATGAACATTTTATAATACATGCAATGCATATAACACTTGTAATATTGCAGAGAGGCCAAATACATCTATTACACAGGTTTTCCATCTACTTTAGAGTATATAGCATAAACAATTAACGACAATCCACATCTCTAACTTATGAAAGAGCATCAATTTCTCATCAGTTGTGTAATAAATTACAACAAGGTTTTGTATGTAATAGAAATTGATGACAAGAATAGATAAAACTGTAAACAACCAATAAATGAACATTAAACTTCTCAATAGACCATCTGCCCCAGCCCGTTCAGGCTAAATGCCAAGTTTGCTACTTGTTTCCCATCGATTTCATTTGGTTTCTTGCCACTAGCTACCCAACTTCTTTATCTTCTATCTCGCTCCAATTTTCATATCCTGCTTAACAACAAATCTTTCAGGTGAGGCTTATTGGAGAGCGTCATTCATCTACTTTATGATACTTAATGAGGGACTGCCTGAGAAAAAAAAAACTTTATGCTATCAAGTTTAAAGAAAACTCAGAGTAGCTGTGTGCCTATTTCTAAATTATAAACAAGGCGTCATTTAAACATCCCAAGTCTAAAACCTTTTTCCATTAAAGAGGGATTGTATTATTATTATTATTATTATTATTATTATTATTATTATTATTATTATTATTATTATTATTATTATTATTAAATCTCACAGGGCTTGCCAAGAGCCGATTCAGATAATCTAACCCAGTCTTGATGGCGTAATGGAAAGTTGAAAGTAAAGACTTAAAAAAAATTATCTAAGTAGCATAAAGTAAGTTTACATAAAAAACCTTGCTTTATGATCAGTTAATTAAATACAACGCATGTGTAAAAGTAGTTTCGTAATTGCTGCAATCCCCGTAATTTCATTTTACACACAACACTGCATCCGTTTCCAACAAAAGATAAACTTATTGGACTCTAAGATGGATAGTAAGTTTGGCCACTACTGCAATAAGGTACAAAATTTTACTAAACTATTAACAGGCAGAACCCATTTACATATGAAAATAAAATTTCAGCATTGTTTTTAAAAGACGAACTGATCAACATACAATCTGTTGACCCCAGCAAAATTGAATAAGTGATATAAAACTAATTTGAAATTTAAAAAAAGACAATAAATTTCATAATATCGGTAAACTCCAGATCTCATTTAATATGGCAGCTACTCTAGGCTAGATTTGTTTTCTGTAATTCATGGACTTTTTAGCTAGTAAACGATAATTTAGGTGACATATCAATCTGTAGGTAACTATGCAAATTTTAAAATTTGCTTCTATCATTTCAGAGTTCACAAACCCGTTTCATTTACACTCTCATTACCAAAGTTAGATGAGAATGGGTTGCTTGACGGAAGAATTGCAATGTAAATAACTGGATGGTTGACTAGGAATGTATCTGCTCTTAAGTAATGGAACACACAAGAAGTGTATTGGCAGTAAAGTTCGCTGAAATATCTCAATTGTAAGTCCAGCGCTACAAAAAAAAAAAAAAAAATAGGTTCAGAAAGTTTTGTACGAAACATGGAAATTGTTTCTGAAATGTGATCTTCACTCCTTAGGAAAAGTAACAAACCCACTGTAGGAGGAAGGGGACTGATATTCCCGTCCAGTTAGATTCTAACTGAAGGTGCTACAGCATGATGAGTGTTGACTGACAGGAAAATGGGACCAGCTGTCAAAAATGTTTGGATTACAGAAAAGGGATACTATAACTGTAATGATCAAGAGATATATTTTCATCCACCAAAGAGAAAATAAAAGTTCTCACTCTTCAAGCGAAAATTTAACTTGGCACTGACTGTGCAAAGTCCATTTAAAAGGAGGAATTGCTCCAGGCATCTTTCACTATCAAAATGAACAGAGGCAAGAAATGCTACATTATACTTTCTCAGAAGGATACGCTTATATAAGCCATAAGGCTGAAAAGGGGCCATATTCCTTATGACAGCTATGAGAATTATGCAACATTTCTGAGTACTTATCACAGGACAAGGAAGACTAAGTTAGGCAGTAATTTCTAAGTACCACCACCACCAGCCATGCAATATCATTATTGCTTTTACTATTTTTCACAATTTATACACTTCCATGCGTAAGAAATAAATACCAACATCACCTTTTAAGCAAGATTCCACAAAAATGGCTATTAAAAGACAATATAGCACAAATAAACTATCAAATATGCCATACAGCTAAAGAAACATAGTTGATGAACAACTAAACCCAAGAAATTAGGGTACCAAAAGTTAGCACTTCAACACATCATTACAGCCTCTCCTAACCTTACAATAATAAATAAACTAATACAAACTGTAATAATAATATATAAAACGCTGCTTAAAAACGTATTCAAAAGTTTCCAGCAAAGGTATGAAGACCTCTGGCAATGAATGCTGGTATTTTGTTACACAAGGAACACACACACTAGCTCAGCCGAACGCTGAAGGTGACTGCAAGATCCCCTTGTGAAATGAACCTTGTGGAAAACGCTAGAGAGGTTAAAATCTCCCAGTGATACTGTATATCACAATTACCATTATTTGGAACTTTGTCTAAAATTAGAGATTCAGCACAGCTGCTGACAACTAGGCCACGCATTACACTATCCTGGTATCTGTAGAACGTAAAAACTAAAGAATGTGGCTTAATGCCATCATCAATGGAGATTTACGAAATTTATTGCCTTATATACGTCTGTCAGACATGAATGTGAGAGCGCACACATTTATTCCTTAATAATATGGAAACTGGAAGTAACCTTGCTTCAAAGCCACCACCCTTGGCAATAGCAAGTTATTAATTGTCTATTGACTAACAATATTTTTCATTAGCTACCTTAAATGGGACCCATCGAAAGTTAGGTCATAAAAAAATTCTATAGTCGACCTGAATTGGGGAGAGCACATAAATGTATAGCAACTTGTCTTCAAGCATATCTCAAAATATCTGACAGAAAGACAAACCATGTCCATAATCTTGCTTTCAGGGTTGGTCACAGTAGAAAAAATGATAGATAAAAAACCGGTAAATTCAAAATTCCTCATTCTTATTTCCTGTAAAACAATTTATGGTTTTTTCTGCCATTGTACTTGCACCCACATTGTGCAAGTAGATGCAATGCAAACTCATTGCTCCTTTAGCCTTCGAATGAAAATTCTTCTTCTGTCCAATTCCTTTCTCAGCTAAAAACAGCAATAGTGTGACCTTATATGTAAACACATAGCTATCCTACGAGCACAGGTAATATTCTTTTGAAAATTGATATGGGTTCTGCCTGTTAATACGAGTTCACAAAAAAAACTGAAAAACCCTAAAATAACTACAGTGTATTTACAAAATATTCTTGTAAAGAATAGTACAAAATCTCTAGTAAAGAACAATATAAAATACTAGGATGCTTTTTCTCAAAAATAACACAAAGCAATTTATACAGAGAAGCAAACTGTAAAATTTAGTGCTATCCCTGTATTAGTTATGACAGTATGTTGAAGCCAGTTAATAAACTTGATAAACAAACCTGAAGTATAGAATATACCTCAGATACCCTTACTTTAGAAGGTATACTGTATCAACAAGGTAAACAAACCTGAAACAGATTATATAAAATAAAACTTAATAAATTCTGGACAAATAACCATCCATGGGTAATCTACCAACTGTTTCTAATCTTCTTTAGAAAGTAAACTATGCATTATTTTACATAAATAATTATCATTGTAGATCTAATACATACTTTAGTTTTCACGCATTTTGTTATGAAACAGGTAAGCTTCCTAGTGTTTGTACCGCTCAGAAAATAATGAATCAGCAAGATTAACAAAACTAATTTCTCATACAACATAAGGTATCTAAAATTCATTATAAAAACATATTTCATTATGACATCACTACTCAGCATTTCAAGAGGCACTCCTTTCCTACAGTCATGCACATTGTTTTCCTGTTCATGGCAGCTTTACCAAAAATTGCTTGTACACTTCTTTCCATAAGACTCATACACACTACCATCATGTTTATGTGTCCTCATCTTAATCATACTTTGCATTCAACACTGTCACTTTTTTCTTGCTAAAGTGCTAAGAAAAGGAGAAGGGCTATGTGGAATTTTTTTATCCCTACGTTTGGCATGGAATGGTAGGCAGACATGGGAGAGCAGAAAAAGGGAAGGAACAAAGAACATAAGACCATTGACATTTAGAATCTATCTTCTGATATATCAAATTCATGATTCAACTCGGAAAAGTCTTAAACGTCACTTTATTCTTTCTTTATCTGAAAACAGTGGGCTAGATACGAGTGAAATTGGCTAATGACATAAAAAAATTGTAAATTCTTTATATGTTTGCATTTGTCCAAGTCCACCAAAAAAAAAATGAATAAATAAACATATTAATTTCCAAAATCCTTCCTATCTTAAAATGGTATGCACTATTCCTAATAATACAAAGATTAGCATCTACTTCATAGTCCATGCAGAATAAAAAGTATGGGATATCTTTGACATTACTCTATCGTCTGTATTTTTCCAGTGGTTTTCCATTCTGAAATATTTAATAATGGGTGAGACCTCCTACCACCAGGGTAGCTACTGTCACTTATCAGTAAAACTGCAGGAAATTTTGAACTGGAGTGACACCTTTCCATGTAAACCTGCTGTATTTGTATCTCTTAAGCCTTGATAATAACAAAATTTTCTAAACATGTGAACCTTCTTACAAACTCCAATGCCTCTATCCTGCAAGGGATCTATCATACAAATCCATTGGGGAATTTCATGTCAGTCACCATTCCCCATCCTCGTCACTTATGTGCGTACCTAAGAAATCGTGCAGAATAATCCTGCAACCTATCTTAACTCTCTGTAATCCTTTGCTCTCTGTGCTGGTTATTTCAAAGTTCAGTATTGAAAACCTATATTAATGAACAGTAACTAAGCTATCAGGATGTAAATACTCAGGAAATATTTCGGGAGAATTGTATTCTGCACCCCTTCCAAACTGCACATACCACCATGGTTCTAAAGCCTGAGCTCACCCAGCTACAGTATCCATGCATATTTCTGCAACTTAAATTATTTAAACAGGAGGAGCAGAAGCTATGGGAGGAATTTCCTGCAATTTCTTCCTTCCTCCTCTCTTCCCTAGAGGTTTAGGTTATATCTTGATCTTTTTTCCTTTCCAAAGTCCCTAGAAAACTCAAGTTGAAAGCCACGCACAACATTCAGAAAAGTGTTTTAAAACTTTCATCACTGCATACTTTGTGATAATGAAGATATAGTGAATGCCACACACCCAAGAGTCTGTACATAACAATTCATATGTATATTAAGTTGTTGCAAGATACCAACCAACTTAAGTGGCCATTTTTCTCACTGTTTTGGTTTCAGTTTTATACAGTATTTTATAACTTGATAAGTTTGTTATACTAACCGTTACTAATTTGTGGTCGCTACTTTGCTCTGAATTTATTGTTTCAAGTTAATATACGCATATTCACGTGCATACAATCAATAAACAAGGTCTCTTTGCTAACAAAGACTATGAATGAGGGAAGGATGATAAAACTGTAGCAATAGGTGTTTAACAACACCAACATCTAGTCGAGAGTACAAGCAACAAGTCAAGAAGAAAATTAATTCATGAGAAATGGCAGTGGAAATTAGGTTAAGAAAGGAAACACCTTGTATCAGTTTTACTGAACTGTTAAACTTGTGCTTAACAATTCAGGCTCCAGGTGCTAGTTAAGAGAGAGAAACACTTTAAGCATGACTTCGCTACACACATTCAGACAGCCACACTATGACTAATTAACTATTAAACAACGCAGAATACAAGAACTGCAATTAAAATAATTTACTTCAGCGGCAGCTGCTTTCTAAATGCTCCACCAGAAGTCACAATTGTTAGCTACTACAGTACTGACTTTATTAATAGCAAAGACTTCACCACAGCGCACTGATCCTCGTCGACAGATTCTGCCATTAAAGCTTCGCCATTGGAAGTCAGAATTTCAAAGGCTTCACCAAAAGTTACACAGTCCCTCACTGGCAAATACTGCACTGATGCAAAGGTTTCACCACATGTCCAAAGACTTTCCCTGGCAATAACGGGTTCAGCTGTAAAGACCTCAACTGACAATCTGAAAAAGAAAATGATAATATTTAGCATTACAATCAGAAATGCTTGGCAGCAGCTGTGATGAAAATGTAGAAATGTTTCACAACCATTATAACAGCATAGATGCAGTATTCGAATTCATAAACTCTAAAGGAATACACTTCTATAATCATTCTTTTCCTAAAATATCCTGCTGTAATGTAAAGATTCTTCTATTGTGACATTTGTAAATATTTTGATATGTAACTTTTTTTTTTAATTAATAATGGTTGTTTTGTTGATGCAAACCATTGCTGTTCCTAAAGGTCCCAGTAAAACACAATTATTATTCGAATGTAAATCAACTGAAATGCTGGTATTTTGGTGACGATTGATTGAGCATACTTCACCAAATTCATAGACTTGCAATCGGAAAACTACTGTAACTTAATCAGACCTCTTGGTGGTGAACCGTTAGCCATAGAACCAGAGATTTATTTATTGGGTGGTTCTTGTTATTCAAGTCTTGCTAGGTTTCAGTTACTGAGCCCTACTTAAGCAGTCTCTTGAGGTAAACTTTGGACGGTGCGTCAGGGTTAAATAGTTGCTAATAGTTATCCTAGTGTCCTTCTAGCTTCCCTATAAGAATACTATCAGTCCTCTGACTGTAGTTTCCTCTGTGGTCGTCTCATCAGCTAACCTATTTATGTTAAGTGCACGCCCTCATCCATTCCTTGATACATAACAGTCAACTGTTATTGCCTCTGTCATGAAAACTGACACAATTGGTCTTGATTTTAAAAAAATTCAGAAAAATCAAACTGAGGATGAGATGGAGGCTTGAATAAGTGATGGAATAGTTATCACAATATTTTTTTTCAATAGGCAATTCAGTAAAGTGACAGTAAATTTGAAGAGTAAGTTACTTCTCTATTTAGACTAGAAAATGTCTCTGTATTTATTACAGATACTTTGAAGAATATGATAAGTAATAACATAGAAAAATAATCACACTTCAGTAAATATCAACTTCAGTTGAGGAAGGGCAGAGGAAACTAGGTATATATGCAAAAAGTGAGTTACTATAGCGATATTAAAAAAAATTAGTGCTAAGACAATTGATGGACATAACCGAACATGAAAGGGGCCTGGATAAAGGAATATTTAAGACCTAGGCCTTGGAGGCTGCCAAAGGACACCCAGCGTACTCAGAGGTACATTTCAGTTTCCTAAAAGATTGGGCAACTTTTAGAGGATTATAACACTGGATTTGATTAGCAATTCGTTTTGATTTCTGGAGAAATTTTGTACTCAATTACTGCTAACTGAAGAACATAAGTTAACACAGATAATGCGAATTATTAAACGAAATGTGTTGGAACATAAAACCAAACAAAGTTAATATTACTACGTAGCCTAGATTACTGCATTAAATTTATATCAGGAGAATTTAGTATGAATTAGGGCAATCATAATTGTCATTAAAAAAGAAGTATTATAAATCACAGAATTACTAAATTGTGGTAATAGGGCTTTCATCATAGTTATAATTTTATTATTTACCTAAACAATGAATAAATACAGTAAGGAACATCTTGAGAATGACATTTGCAAGGTAATGTTTAGATGGCAAACTACTTCACTTTATCACCAAGACATGATGAAAATGAGAAAATGTTTATAAATCACAAGATTCTACTGGAACATCAGCTACAGGAAAACACACAAATACCAATAATCATAAGAGAGAGAGAGAGAGAGAGAGAGAGAGAGAGAGAGAGAGAGAGAGAGAGAGAGAGAGAGAGAGAGAGAGAGATTCCATGAACATACTAACTATACACGAGGTACAGAAAATAATCAAAGGGAACTTGCACATTAGAACATTTAATATACGTCCGGTGGCGATACATAAGGAGATCAGTTGTTGTATCAGTGATACCCACAGAATTAAAAAGGGAAAGAGACCAAAACATTTTCGTTCTCACAGAATTAAGAAGAGAAAGAGTCCAGAACATTTTAGTGGCTGCCTCTGGGTCGAAAGCCAGAAGTTGCTGTACGTATAAGTAATGACTTGACCACTCCATCAGAGCCCTGATGGAAGACTCCTGCTACTCCCAACAGGTACTGGTACCCTTTGTAATGTTTCGTATTGAAAAGTAAGAGGTTATGGTAGTCAACGTTCAGTCAACGTTCACTTGAACGGCGAATAAAGGTACACTGTGTACTGCATAACATAGTGTTCACAATTCTCGGTTTTTACAAAAGAGGATACGACCACTGCAGAATCAAGGATTGCTGTATTTTCTACGCTTCTAGAATATACAGCAGCGATGTTTTTAGGAAATTCACAAAATGTAACTAAAACAAGTAAATTGTAATTGGTAAAAATATAGACACAAACTTCATTAACTAGGGGATGTTTTGATGGTAAATACAGTAACCTACCTTCAAATTTTTTAGAAATCCTCTACCATATTTTGCCTGACAACACAATTCAAATTGCTGGAAATGCACATGGAGGATGTTTTAGAAAGTTCTGATGATCTACAGTACCTGCAAAGTAGAAATGCACTGTTACGTACCACAAACTTGAAACAGAGTATAACTTAAATAATTTTATTTCCTAATGTTGTATAGAAATTATTAAGGATGGAGGATGATATTACACAACAGCAAAAGAAGACATTATGCAGTATTTTACTGATATCAAGAGCTTTATAATATACAAAAACAAGTACTGCAAGATTCTGTCTTACTTCAATCTCATTTTAGGACCATTTTAGGTATCTCCAAGGTAAGCAAATGGGAATATTTTATTACACTATTGATTCTTCTTCCTTCTACAGAATTTTTCACACATATTTTATAATAGTCAGAAAGTCTCTTAAGGATACAAATTTGGGCCCAGAAACACCTTCTCAAGTCCAAACAGCTCATTCAGGTGCAACATAGGTACACAATGACCACAGAACTGTCAGCCTGGGTCTCTTATACAGCGAGCCAAGTCCATCGTTATAACAGCTGATCAACTCTGACCTTTCTATTAAAGTACTAAAGATAATTAGGTTGGCAATGGGTCTAAATATGATAACCTCACTTCCTCCTCCAGATTGGTTTCTCCTAAGCATAAATATGTGTGTAGTTTAACCACAGCTTTATATCATGAGTTTCCAAATGACCAGTATCTGCTACTGGTTAAGAGCTAGCCTACTCATGTTCTTGGAAGAACATTTGAATTGGTTGTCATTTTACTGTAGGCTATGGCCCGGTACTTTAGGCCATAAGTGTTTTTCAGATTATGGTTTTTTACTCTACTGCATTACTGACTTAGCTGGTTCGCATTACATGAGACATATTCAACCACTGTTTTACTTGGAGAACCCTGAACGACCTAGAAATCAGCTGCATCACTCATCTCTACCTTCCCTTCCCCCTCCGTTGGTGTTCCTGACAGATGAAGAAAGATAGGGTAGGAGAGAGTGGCCTCAGCAGCCACTTGTTCCTGTGTGTGTTAGTGTTGCTACTGACAACTTCTCTATCATGCTTCCACCTGGTACTATATAATATCATCATTACTTGCTGCATTCGTTGATATACTTTTTATATACCTATTCACATTTTTTTTATCAGATTGTTAAGAGACTGATCACTGTAATTACAATTTCTCAACTCTCTCTTCCCAGGTTTCTGATGAACGCAATTGTCATAGTTCCAGGCCTCTAGATTCTGTAGCCACCAAGTGAGCAAGATCTAACAAATAATTTGTTTCTTTGGTGATTAATTTTGCTAACTGTTATCTGTTTGTAGTGGCTTCTGTCCATAATGCATTCTAAAGAAAAATTTCACACAAAGCAAATCTTTGTTGCCTATTGAGCTTCACTGATAAGCATGAGGATTCCAGAAAAACCTGTAGAATCGAGCATGCAGATTCAAATGAAATTTACACAGTCTTTAACTGTCCAAAATCCAAATACAGGGAATCCAAATAAAAAGAAAATGGTAGCCTAAGTTTCAAATCTGGTTTGGTGTCTATGACCTGATCTACATTTTCACTTAGTAGATAAACCTGGCGAAAAAATACGAAATTGTCTCAAATGGAAGTAGATAAAAAAAAGTTTAGTCTGGTTGCCGGCACATTATTAAAGACCATTGACTAAAACTTAGACCTACAGATTAAGTTCCCTAACATCTGACTTAATGGGGATGATCCAGCATTTACTGACTTCAGATTTTTTTGTAAATCACAACTTGATGAGGATTGAAACCATGCATTCCTGGATATATGTCACAGATATTTGACTGGTAATTCCTGGTGGACGGGGTGAGGTTAATTCAGAAAAAAACACTAGCATCACCTGACAAATGGAGTTAAAGAAGGAAGCAAACAGGATTTGACCAGTTTTATATTGGAGGTTGTGGTGGTCAAAAGGTGGGGGGAAACCTTCTAGTCGAGAAGGTCACGGTTATTTTAGGTCTTATATAGTTTAAGGGTTTCCAAAGGTTTTCATTGCAAAACCAATGATAATATTACCTTGTTTTAACTGGGCAACATTTCTTATCTTTAGAATTTTATGAGAATATATTAAGAATAATGGTAAAGAGTTTTCTAAGAATATGTTATGAATAAAGGTGTTGCTTTGTTACAATTGTTTACAAATTGTTGTGTACAGTGGTAACGATGTATCCCAAGGACCAAAACTACCATATGTTGAGGATAGAACACCCTGTCTGCAGGTGGGTATGTTTTAAAACCAGAGATTTCTTGTTAAGTGACTGACATTAAATGTTAAATATGGTTTTATAATAGCTTTTTATGAGTTTTCAGTAAATCTGACACTCATTTCTTTCAGGAACGTTTGAGTAACTCATTCTACTTTTCTTATATGTCAATTGTGACCACTGTGAAAACCAGGTTACTGGTGTCACATGCCTTAGGATAATGCTAAGATGGGGATGCCAAAGGCTGCCCATTCCCTTTGGGATTACTGACAAAGAGGCCGACTACTAAACAGGTTTTATAGGCAATTCATGTTTCTGTGATTTCAGCCACCTATATCAGGTTAGGATATGGCATCCTCAGTTATGTTTGATTAAATTAGATTAGGTTAATGAAGGCTATTCCAGGATGCATGCCAGTTTCATTGTATATTTTATGGCACTATAGGTTAAGGGTGACATTGGTCAGATGGGACAGGGAAACCTGGATTAAGCTACATTACAGGTTAGGAAGAACACATTGTCAGAGTTTGGATTAAGTTAGAATTGATAGGCTTGAATTAAAGTCATGTTAAATAGGGATTTAAAACCACTAGTCTAACCTATCCATGAAGCTCATGCGAGGCTAAACTATCACAAACTAGGCTAGCCTAAGTCAGTACTCTCTCATGTAATCAAATTATGCTGTTCAGATTTACTCATTCTAAGAGATACTTTGCTTTAATGTGAGTGTGAATGACAATAAAAATAATAAAAAAGTAACAATTTACCTTATCAACTGACAATAGATAGGACGTGGACTTTCGTTCTTCTTTCCAAACAGGACCCTGGAATTTGTCTAGTCAAGTTCACTTCAGCTGTTTGTCTGACGCTTTGCCTTTACAACAGCTCTTCATTTTCCTAAGATTTCCTTTTCATTTTGTGAGTTAGGCTCTTCCACTTCATTTCTTTACTGTCTATATTATTTTGACTAAATAACAGTTCACAAGTGTTAGTCCACCTGCCTCTTCCGTAATGTTCCAAGTATTTCATTTTTTCTTTCGTGTAGTTTTGTCAATAAAGTAAAACATTTCAAATAATAACTTCCACATTTCTGCAAGAAGGATACTTAACTCTAAAGTAGTTGTTGATTCAAAATTCTAAAAATGTTGGAAACACTCGTTGTCATTAAACAATTTTTTAAATTAAATAAAAACGCATAGTGCGTAATAAATCTATGTGTATATGATTGGTGTTTCTTATGAACGAGTAAATAGTTTCTACCATTCTAACTAGCACAAAATTTTATAGTTCTTGATGGTAGCTTTCGCCCGTATCACAAGTGTGGCCAACCAGAAAAAGGTCCCTTGATTTAGGGATATCTGGTCTCCAAATGGGACGCCGGGAAGTCTTCCTCAAAGCGTTCAAATTAATCAGAGCACTACCAGATTTATTGAGCTTTAGTCCCAGAGTTGTTCTTTTGTTTATAGTGCACAATTTCCCTAAGTCTCCTAGAACTATGTTCAGGAAGTACTGAAATTCCGACTATGGCACAAATCTGTTGGCCCTGTAGGTGTGGGTAGGGCAGTCAGCGCAGCTCACCCGGTGCACTGTAGGCACAAACAACGGGTGTTTGCAGCTTTCCTCGACCCCTAGCTGCATCGACTGTTTAGCCTTGTACTTTACCTCCATTTTTGGTTTCTTTCCTCAGTCATGCTGCCCAACCTCACTGGCTATTACTGCTTCGATAAATGGGGTTTGTTTTTTCCAAGTTCAATCTTTAGATTCTTGTACTTCAGCACCATTAATTTCTGGAACCCTTTATCTTGCTGTCCAACCACTCCAGCTCACTCTTTTTATTCTCTCAAGCGTTGACTGGCCGAAAGTGTTCCAGAATGAAAGGAAGAATATTTCTTTTGGGGAGCCAATAAATTATTTCTCGCTGTCACAAAACCTTATGAACTGAATGACGAGTGCATAGAAACCATTTATTTGCATTTACGAACATAGAGAGGTATTTCACTGAAACTGAACAGTTTATATCTGACGATAATAATTCCACAGTTCCTCAACTGTTGCATTTTACGATGCATTTGTCTTCTCCATTCTATTGATGCAGCGGAAATCATTCTTACTATTTCTCAATGATATAAAATTTTGTAGTGCAATTGATAATACAATGAAAGCATTACAAAGTCTCCTGCGCTCGAAGGGATTAATATCTTGATAAAAATACGTTTTAGTTTAAATGTTGAGTGACCACCATTAAAAATAAACTCAGATTAATGTGTAAAATGATGATTGTGGTTCAGCAAAGACAAATCTGTCTATCTAAAC
>NC_089749.1:203004-210504 GCF_040412425.1 Macrobrachium rosenbergii | reverse complement strand
ATATATATATATATGTATATACTGTATATATGTATATATATATATATATACATATATATATATATATATATATATATATATATATATATATATATATATATATATATATATATATATATATATATATATATATATGTTATATAGTTACATGGTCATTCTAAGTGGATGAGTTTGATTTTATTAATTGCTGTGGATTTGTACAGCCTTGCTTTACCTAAGACCCACGTAATCCCATCAATTAAGGATAAAAGTTACCTAAAAAGACAGATAATTAGCTTAATTAAATTAGTTTGCCAGTTGAAAGTAGGTTACTGAATATTTTTATTTATTCTGAAACAAATGACTTAAATAACACACATTGATCAACCATCTAGTTCAACAAAGAAAATGAATGAAAGTAAGGAAATCTACGTGAGCCAATAACAGTTCCCAATTCGTCCCCTTTCAGACACAATTATATTTCCCCCACTGTAGGGCATGACGCAACAGATGAGTGGCTCCCGTGACGCTCTTATAAGTGGTTCTCTAGAATATTATGGCTATTCCCCCTCCAAACAAGGGGATGACCAGGTTCCAAGGCATGCCCACCTTTTACCTAGACGCATCCAGATAATACATGGATTCCAGACCCTCCCACTTATCCTTAATTACTGCAAGGGGTGTATCTTAAATCGAGAATATTATTTTACGCCATGGAGGATACTTTATAGTCGACTTCATAAATGGGATATGGTTTCACTAGGATTCTTTAGTCAGTGACTGATAAGAGAGAAGCTTGAAACAGAAACTAAGTTGTAGATCTAAAGGGAAAACGGCGAGTAATTGTTACCTTCAGTCTTACCTTATAGTAGAGCAATTCTGCGCATTTGCACCTGACGCCCGCGGTCTGTTGAATCAATCCTCGTCAGTTCCACTAAAGTTAGAAAAAAAGAGAAGAGAAAGGCTGAGAGAGCGAGAGACTACTTCTCTTCTCACTGCTCGTGACCGCTGGACTGCTGACCTGGGGTCAAATGCGTGGGTTGTTGCTTGTCAACAACTCCCCTCCTTTGTAGCGGGTGGTTAGCCTGAAATATAATAAAACTCACCAGTACGAAGATTTTAGGGAAAAGGGAGCTTAAGGGATACTCTAACTAGAGGTAGCCCTAGTGAAACCTTCCCTGCTGGATAGGGTCCCTAAACTAAACTTATAATCCCCTGAAAACGGTTGGCAGGAAACACAACAACCAACTCTCGGCTTCCCTTCCACACAGTTGTACACAGAGGAAGCTTTTTGGTGCTTCCCTTTCTTTGTTCGTTCTTTCTTATTCGGTTTTACTTCTACTAGATCAAAGCAGAGAGGTCGAACAGAATAATATTTGTATTATATATATATATATATATATATATATATATATATATATATATATATATATATATATATATATATATATGTATATATATTATATTATATACATATATAAATATAAATATTATTTATATATTATATATATATATATATATATATATATATATATATATATATATATATAGAGAGAGAGAGAGAGAGAGAGAGAGAGAGAGAGAGAGAGAGAGAGAGAGAGAGAGAGAGAGAGAGAGAGCAATGAAAATTTAAATTTTTTTCTTTTATGGCACGGATTAACAAAGTAATCAGCAGAAAACACTCGCAAGTTCTTTGAAGGCTGAATCTCATCAACGCATCTTGAAAGGATTGTCACAACAAAAAAATCTAACTATTCTGGTCATTCATTTACAGTTTTTTACGTTTGTAGGAAAAAAACAGACAGACACGTGTAATAAAACTAAAAGACAACATATATCTTTTCCAGTCGCTGATTACCAACGCTATCAGCATCAAAGATTGACATTGATCAAGAGAGGTAATATTTTCCGATGACGGTAATTACTTTCTTGCAAAAAATGCTTTTGCAAAAACAATAAAAATAATAGCACTAATAACTTTGTACTCTGTCCAAAGGATTACCACAGCTATCAAAAGCAAAGACTACCATCTGTTATTTGTGTTGATCATTTTCAATTACTGCAATTGTTTTGTAGGAAAAAATGAATTACACATAAAATTACAGATATAGCAAAGAGCAAATGTTATCCATTCTTCTTCGAAAGATAACCGTACCTACCAGAAGCCATTTCTGAAATGCATTATTGAATTTCATCTTTTGCAATTAAGAAAAGAACTTTCGCCAATAAACAGATAAATAAATAAATAAATTACTCCTTCAAGCATATGATAAGAGAAGAGGGAAAAAAAGTACCCATTGACCCTGTCATAAAGGATTTCCCAAATTCCCCAGATCCTTCAGACAAACGAAAGCCGAACCACCGGCGAGAGACGGGATATTTACCTGAGGTCTGGGGTAACAGCTGACCCGTGGGGTTTCTTTGATTTGGTCAGAATTCGGCTGAGATCATGCTGCAATCCGGCGGTAGGGAGCTGCTATTGCAAAGGGAGTGTAAACAGCCACGCCGGAGGCTTAATTGGGTTCCTCGGTGAGTCGTTGGGAGGACATTTGGGAGTCTTCTCGGTAATTAACCGCAGCTGTTTGCACAGGATTACGATCGAGTGAAGTTCAATGCCGTTGGAAATTAAAAGGTTGCTTACAATAACATAGCTCTCAAACGAGCACTAGGGAGGGATCTTGAAGAGGGAATAAGTGAGAGAGAGATATGTTGTGAAGACAAAGGGAAAGGAACACTGGGGGTGCCAGGTGGGGCAAGGAGACGGGCGCTTGCCACACCCTCAACGTAGATTTTGGCAAGAAGAGACCATGAAATGAAGAAAATCATAACAGGAATGCCATAGAACTATTTAAGTAGAGTCAGCAGTTGCATTCTAAGTCTTTATCATAAGGAGATGAAATTTAATTATCTATGAGGAAATTTCTTATTCTCTCTCCAACTGAAATACTGGTGCGTCCATGGGCATGAATAAGTTTCAAGGGGACGAATTCTTTTTCTTTTTAATGTTTAACCTTTAAGGTTGTGTTCTTCAGAGAATCATTATAAATAATGAGCATTAGTGATAAGGAGGGTTCTTCAAATCCGGTAGGTCCTTGTTCAGACCTGGGAGGTCTCTTATCCAGATCCAGAAGGTCTTTATTCACATCTGGAAGGCCCCCTATCCAGATTCGGAAGGTTATTATTCAGATCCGTATCCAGATTCAGTAGGTCCTTATTAAGATCTGGTAGCTCCTTATCCAGATCCAAAGGGTCTTTGTTCAGATCTGGAGGGTCCCTATCCAAATACAGAAGGTCCTTACTCAGACCTGGGAGGTCCCTATCCAAATACGGAAGGTCTTTATTCAGGTCTGGGAGGTCCCATATCCAGATCCAGTAAGTCTTTATTCAGATCTGGAAGGTCACCT
The DNA here is from genome assembly GCF_040412425.1 of Macrobrachium rosenbergii. Taxonomy (NCBI): domain Eukaryota; kingdom Metazoa; phylum Arthropoda; class Malacostraca; order Decapoda; family Palaemonidae; genus Macrobrachium; species Macrobrachium rosenbergii. The sequence continues at coordinate 207,121 of NC_089749.1, read as the reverse complement.
ATCCAGATCCGGATGGTTCTTATTCAGATCTAGAAGGTTCCTTATCTAAACCTGGAAGATCCTTTTGTCAAAGTCCAGAAGGTTCTATCCAGATTGGGAAGGTTCTTATTCAGATCCAGATATATATATATATATATATATATATATATATATGTATATATATATATATATATATATATATATATATATATATATATATATATATATATATATATATATATATATATATATATATACATATATATATATATATATATTATATATATTTATATATATCTGTGTACACTTTATATAAATATAAATATATATATATATATATATATATATATATATATATATATATATATATATATATATATATATATATATATTATAATGTCTTATGAGATGTGTATTCTATACAAGTAATATGTTTTCTATATTTTTGATGTGTTATTTTCCATATTTCTTATGTGCTGTGAAATATAATGAGGTGGTTTTGTAGTATGTGTGTTTTTGTACAATGCTTATATATGTTTTCTTTTGTGTTTGTCAGATATCGACTGTAATAACTGTGAAAATAGTGTTTATGGGAGATGCTAAATCTTAGATTTTACAAAGATAAGATAAGATGTGTCTGCCTGTAGGCTTGTTTGTTCAGGTGGACAGGAAATGGGTATGCAAGAGAGTTCCTAGAAGCCACTTATGTCATCAGTTAAAAGGAAGGTGGGATGACAGGTTTGATAACCAAGCCCAGTTCAGAGGCCGGTGTGTTTGCACAAGTGTTTAAACAGGAAGTTGTCAATCATTCAGATAAGAGGCAGGCCTATGTAATTCTCTGAGCCAGGGAATAATTTCCCTGTCTTTTTTCCCCTCTTCAGGGGAAGAATCTGTTTTTTTTCTTTCTTTCCCCAGGGAAGAACCTTAGTTCATGCCTGTTCCTTCTAGGGTAACCACTTTCTACAAATGCCTAACTGGCAACCCAGGTTTAACCTCATAGGAGATATTGGTAAAATAAAGTCAGTTCAGACAGAGATTTGGTAAAGATAGGGTGGTTTCTCTCTCTCTCTCTCTCCCTCTCTCTCTCTCTCTCTCTCTCTCTCTCTCTCTCTCTCTCATCCCCTCTTCATATAGAAGAGTATAAAATTGTGGTCACTCTCCCAAACATATAAGTTTTGTGAAATGTTACTGATATTTAATGCTCCCTTGGTAGAATCTGATATAAGAAAGAATATGTTGTAACAGGCCTGAGGTACAAGTGTTTTACTGAGGAAAAAGGAGTTGTGTAATGGTGTGGAGAGACTTGTATAAGGTAATGTGGTATTTACTTATTTTTTTACCATGGTAAAAAAGTGAATGTGATCTTTTAAAAAGGTAAATGTGATCTTTTAAAGAGGTGAATGTAATCTTTTTCAAAAAGGTAGATATAATCTTTGAACAGATTTTGTCTTAGTGAAATTATTGTTGATAAACTTTTTGTGCATTTTTACATATTCTTGTCTTTACATTACTTTTATGTGTTCTTGTGTTTATAATTTCACAGTGTTACCCAAGATTTTGTGTTGGTGATTTAACATTGATTTAGTTAGCACTTTATATGTGTTGATACTTTGACATTGAATACTTGTGTTGATTTCATTTCTTAAGATTTCTTTTTCAAATGCGGAGTAAATCTTAATAGTTTGAATTTTGCTTAGTTAATGTAAATCATTTATAATCATAAAGTTTTGTGAATTAATCTGGCTTAAAAATTAATTAGATCTTATGTTGTTTTCAAGTAATAGTAAATTTTTTTGAGATTGTGGACTCTACTTATAACTTTTGAACTTAGAAATAAATTTTTGTATTTAAAGTTTTAAAAGCACAGTGTTTCATTTTGACCACCAGTGAATATGGTTATTTACAAGGTAACTGATAAACATGTTCTGTTCTCCTTTGTATTTTTGAAGTGAATTAGGACCAGAGAAACAATCATAGTTGTTTGATGGAGTGATGCCCTTTCCCCTCCAGTATATTTATTGCTTAACAGTTATTACCTCACTCATAACTTGATAAGCTTAGATTGATTTTTTTCAAGTGATAAGCAAGTTTTAAGGGATCACTGTTACCTTTAGAGTGTTCAGTCGTAATATTGTTGCTATGAGGTTTCAGATATCTGGCTGAAGTGAGATAAATTTTTTAATTTAATAGTTGTGTAATAACCAGGTACTTGATCACTTCGTGACAATATATATACATCTATCTATCTATCTATCTATCTATCTATCTATCTATCTATATATATATATATATATATATATATATATATATATATAAACGAAGTCCTAAGAAATGTCATGTCACGACTATTCCTGAGGTTCCTCAATAGGCAAGAGCGAGAAAACTCCAGTTTGCTCCGGCCATTTCTGTGCCGTTCTTCGATGTTTCATGAAGTCTGCGGGGTAGTTTTTTTTTTTTTTCTCGCTCGAATAAGATCGTGAGAGGAATTCTGTCTTTTTCAAAGAAGCCACCAACCAAAGATAGCGGGGAGGGAGCCGGAGTGAGCTTTAGATATTTGCAAAACTGGGAATTTCAGCTTCGCTGAGAAAAAGTTTTAATTTCAATTTTGTCAGAGAAGAAATGTTTTGTTTCATGTTGTTTGGTTCATTTTCGTCACGCTTCATTTTTCGTTTCCGTTTTAATATATTTCTTGTTGGTTTATCTTTCGCTGAGGCAAATCTTTTTTGCGTAAGAATCGGAGTATTTTTATGTGCTATTTGTATCTAATGAATATCTTTTTTTCTTCACCGCTGGATTTGTGTGTATTTCATTTTCATATATTTTACTGACTTTCGTATATAATTTTAGAGTATAGAGAGTCTAGAATAAAAATATCCTGTGCAATTTGTGCTTCAGAAATGCTACATTTCTGATTTGGAACAATAATTTGTGAAATCTTTGTTTTTATATACAAATCTCTTCTCTATTTCGAATTCATAATATTCTCTGCTGGGGCAGAGCAAGGGTTCAAGCAAACAGTTGTAATTATAAGCATAATATTTCTGGGATTAATTATTAGTATGACTGAGATAATGGATTTCACTAAGTGGTATATATTAAGTTGCAGTGTCCTTTTCGAAAATGTAATGACATTAATTATGTTGGGTCTGTAATGTGGATCTTGTATTTTTTTATTATTTCATTTGCTTTTAGTCTTCATTTCAGTGACATGGGGTCGCTCCGATAAATTTGTTTCATTTTTCATACTACGAAGTCTATAAGGATATATTCTTTCGTTAATATGCAATAAGACACTAATACACGAACTACGAACATGTGAAGGTAAGAATATTTTAGTTCAAGGGTATAGCTGCTGACCAAACCAAATTAAAATGGCAGTTAGAACAAATACAATACATTCGTAAAACATCCCCTTCAAAAAAGTATCACTGTTTATTTGCCAATGCAAATATATTGTAAAAAGGCTTCCCAACAAATTACTTTCGGAATTAGCTTTGTTTGCACCTTCTGTTTTTAATTGTCTGTTCGATAGTCTGTTATATTAACAGAGTTGGGGCGGATATCTGGAACCCAAAAACTATCGAACAGATATTTGTCAGCCCGTATATATATTTAGGATTCTGTAACATATATCCTAATATTTTACTTGGAAATATCCACTTCTAGTGATTTATATGAAAAAAAAAATATATGAATATATATATATGAATATATATATATATATATATATATATATATAGATAATTAGAGAGAGAGAAATATATAAATAGATAGTATTAAATAAAATACACACACACACACACACACACACACACACATATATATATATATATATATATTATATATATATATATATATATATATATTTATATATATATATATATATATTTATATATATATGTATGTATATATATATATGTATGTATGTACATTAGATACACACACACACACACACATATATATATATATATATATATATATATACATATATATATATATATATATATTACATAATTTAGGTCACTATACATAGATATTTTCCAAATGTAAATATTAGACATATGTTACAAAAATCCTAAATATATACTGGCTGACAAATATCTATTCGATAGTTTTGTGTTCCATATAGCTAAAATCA
>NC_089749.1:193004-198004 GCF_040412425.1 Macrobrachium rosenbergii | reverse complement strand
CGGAGATTTCATTACTCGTAGGCTTCCTTTGTTAATCCAAAGAAGATATTATTATTATTATTATTATTATTATTATTATTATTATTATTATTATTATTATTATTATTAAGAAATTCACAATCTCGTGAAAAACAGTTGTGTAATAAAAATCCACAATTATATCGTAAACTGTATTACTATGTAAAAGACAAAAGCAACGACTTTCGAACACCTGAACGGTGTTCCTCATCATTATTTACATTTTTACATAGTAATACAGTTTACAATATTATTATTATTATTATTATTATTGGTAAACAACTCCTCAGTGATGTAAGTGTAAATGTATACTTGAAGATATACTGTATATTTACACTTACATCAAAGTGGAGTTTTTCACAAGTTTTGTGACACAAATGATGATGGTGATGATGATGATGATTACCTTTGTCTAAAGAGTGCCAATACTCATATGAAACAATTCTAAAATGCCAATGACAGGCTATTTAAGCCTACACTAAATGGACTGGCCGTGTGGGTAAGAAAAAGAGATAATATTGTTTGGGAAAATAACATATTGAAAACAACCAATAATTGAAACGGGAAAATGTCCATCGAATACCAAAGGGAAAACTCGGAGAAAATACTGCACTGACGCAAAGGTCGAAGTTGATGAGAAACGTCTGCAACATTCAACGAACAGGAGATGTCGGATGAATGAAGCGGTTTGTGAACGAGAGAGGCGACGAAGTGCGGAAATTCTGGGAACGTAATCATGAGACTTTGTTTTCTGTGTGCAGTCATAACTAATAGTCTAGCTTTTCTCTTGTAAAGAGATGTTGTTAGGAAATCGACCTTGCTAGAGATTCCAAACTGAAGCGGAATGGTAAACGAACGAGACGTTGCTGTTCTGTTGAACTCAGCAGCAAATATGATACTCGGTGTTCAGATTGCTGTGGTAAATCACAAAGTTGGAGAGCAAAAGGCATAGGCCTAGTAACTTCTTCCTGAAAGAATTTCTCATAGTTGAAAAGTTGATAACTTTTGCAGCTAACTACCCTCCCTCACTCACATAAAAACACACTTGCACGAAAACGTAAGAAAATTAGTAAAGGGGCGGGTTCGTTGAAACAGTTGCTAGAGAATTGGTCTAAAATCAAACGGTCCGTGCAGTGGGATTTCCAATGACTGATAGATTCATAATTGATTAATGATGGCAGATTCCAGAATCTTCTAATTGGGATTTCCAATAACCCCTTGACAGATTCATATTTGTTTAATGATGGAAGATTTCAAAGCCTTCCTATTACACAGACAACTGGTCTTGGAAAACAGCTTGGCCTCACTGCATTTAATGTTATTGCCTGTCCAAAATACACATGAAAATCCCCTAATCTTTGAGAGATGGATCTATCGATCTCCCTGACATAAATTTCATTGCAATCATTGCGTGGTATTATGTAGTCACCGGATTCAGTTTATTATTTTTTTTATTTCAATATGTCTTCATTGGTTTTAGTATAATGCAAAAAAAAAAAAATCTGGTTTCAGGTGTTCACTTACTCTTTTCTTAATTCCAACATAAAGTTTTATTTCGTTCTTACAGTTTACTTGGCAGTTTTGTGGATACATTAAGAATATAATGAGCTATCTGTTGCCGTATAATAAGCATATCCTGAGGACTCTCAAAAACAGAGTGCAGTTCCCCGTGCTATTAACTAAGACCTTGCTAATTTAAGAAATGAATATCAAAACGGCGATAATTATCTTTCTTTATACAGAAAAATCAAATATTTCTATTTTCTTATAATTCAAATGTCTAGGAGAGACAATTTGCCGTCTTATCCCAATTCATTTTTAGATTTAACAGTTGGAACAAGGCGTTATGGGTATACTAAAGAACAGTAAAATATCCCCATCAATCGTCCCAGACAACAAATCGTGAGATTTCAAGTGCTGAGTCAAAATGACCAGTAATTTTATATACACACACACGCGTGCACTCAATCACTCACACACACACATATTAAATATATGATATATATATTATATATATATACGTGTGTGTCTATATATATACACACACACATAAATATATATATATATATATATATATATATATATATATATATATATATATATATATATATATATATATGTATATATGTATGTAATGTATGTATGTATATATAATATACTGTATATACACACACACCGTTATTCATATTATATATCTAGCCATCACTTCCGCTGGAACGAACGTTCATATAAATCAGGGTTATCTACTTGCGCCTCTCGGGAGCAACGTATCGCACCAATCTCCTCCTCGCTTACGATGTTGAACGTAAACAATGGAGTATTCCCATTCACAAGATTGCTTGCTTCTAACGAGCTACCTGCTAACCCATTCAGACATGACGCAGAAGCATTTCTGCATCTGGGATGAGACCCTTCTTCATTACATATCCAGTGTGAGACGTCGTTCTCTTGCATGCATTATCGCTTTAATAGATGGCACAGGTAAGCAGCTATGGAGGGCGGGTGCAGATTGCTCTTCATGCCAAGACCATGCATATGCTTCCACACACACACACACACACACACACACACACACACACACTCACGCACACATGGACACACACGCATATATGTATGTATATACACATATATACATATACATATATATAATATATATATATATATATATATATATATATATATATATATATATATATATATATATATATATATATATATATCTCTATGAGAGAGAGAGAGAGAGAGAGAGAGAGAGAGAGAGAGAGAGGAGAGGGAGAGAGAGATTTATATCTTGACCAAAAATAATAATAATATGACTAATAATACTGATAAAGATGTAATTGACTAGCTTCATTCGTCTACTTGAGATATACTTATAGCTGCTAAAATCCACTTCTCAATTTCTAGGGAAAAAAATATCAAGACTTGAAAGAATAAATATCAATTTGCCTTACCTTGGGCTCTTGTAACGTGGTAGTCTTACATCAGTAGGCCTAGAGAAGAGAGAGAGAGAGAGAGAGAGAGAGAGAGAGAGAGAGAACGTTTTAGAAGATCAGGGAAAGCCAAGGATTTATTTCAACGTCCATACATTAAGAATGTCCCATAAACTAATGTCAAAACGGCTCATAGACCCTGGGGAAATGAGAAAGTTTATCTTTATGATAGGGTTCACTGCCTGTGCCTCCGTGTAAATGCCTGCGCGTGTTCGTACGTATGTGTGTATGTTGAAACTTCACTATCCTTTTGTGTGAGTGTGTGCATACTGTACTCGTATGTGTTTGTCTGTGTGTAAATATCTAGGGTTTCCTTTTCAGTTATATTACATGAGTGTGCTTTATGCTTTATAAGCGTGCTTTTATGCTCACACGTATGTATGTGTGTGGTATTCGCTAGACTTATGTGCATGCATCTCTGTGTATGCATGCGCAAGTTTTATGCCTCCACACTGCTGCATAAGTTTGGGACTTCCTGGTCTCGGGTTTGCAGATTCATTGCCCTCGTGTACGACGTGGCACACATGTGTGCGTGTGTAGCATTCCCCGTCGTCTTATGCGCGTTATTTGTATGCATTTGTTTTTGGCATACATGTGTAGTTATAGGATTTCCTACGTTATGCATGTGTGCGTGTGTGTGTAATACACGCTTTTATGCGTGTAAGAGGCAGAATGAGCTTTCCTTACATTAAGTGTGTTTTTGCGTGCACACATCTGTGCGCATTTGCGTGTACAGGCGTGTACGTGTCTATCTTGCATTCACGTGTGCATGTATGTGTTTACATTTGCGTGTATGCATGCCTAGTTTCTCTCGTTCTCTGCCGAAGTTAGTCCAACTCAACCCTACTAAATTATCATCTGAAAATGACTGGAAGGTGGTCGGCCATTTAAAAAGTTCTGCCATCTATTTTGGAAGTTTCCTACAAGGCTCCGAGAGATTAGGGTTTAATTTTGTGGTTTTTTATGGCATCCCAACACTTTCAAGTCCCTTTTTCTTTATTTTGATACTCCAATTATTTTCGTTCATTGATTTTGATTCTTTACTACATACTACATTAAAAAGTACTTTGTTCTGATTGATATTTTGCTCTGGTTGAAATGAATAAAGCTAGAGACGAGCGGATGCCGGCGGTGATCGCCGCCCAATTATTACTACACTAAAGTTTAAATTAAAGTCACCCCACGGACAAAAATTATACTTCCTAGGATTAATCCAGTAAAGCATAGTAAAGATCAAGAGATTTGTAATTTCAGAAACCATATCTGAGGAGGAGCTGATAATCGCTGAGGACTAGTTTAATATCAAGTGTCTACCAATCTACTGAAAATGAAGTACTAGTATATTAACTAACAAGATGGATAGTGGATAAACCTGGGATACAACAAAGGATAAACAGAAGCAAAGTTACTTGCAGACATATTCAAAGAGGAGGTGAAGAACGCAAAACAAAACGTGCTTGGTATTCAAGACCAAGGTCTTTATGGCTCCTTGCTAAGAAGCATCAGATTATTGCCAAAGTGTCATTCTTTGTTGTAAGGTCTACCATAAGCAAAATCTGTACTTTAAGTGAAACAAAATAAAAACATTTGTTCCTTTAGAAGTACTTTCCTGGAAAGGCATCCTTGCATCGTGTTATTACCTGTCAGAGTCAGTGCTATCGGAGGAGGACTGTCCGACGCGTGACGTCATGCGCAAAGGGAACGTATTTTAGTTCATTGATGAGCCAACCTCTCAGAGTATATTTGAAGGACCTTGCTCAAGACTAGAAAGCGAAATCAAACGAAGATCAAGAAGAGATAAGTGAAAATATCTCTGCAAACAAGCTATGTAATTAGGGAGTGTCATTATTCAATAGAAGAAAAGCAACGCTAAGCGAAACATTTGTCTAGTAATAAAATATGAAACTTGAGGGCTTAGTTAATTGCTATACCAGGAGCTGAAGACTTGAATGTACTTACCAATGAATTCACAGATTTTAAAATGGAAAC
>NC_089749.1:170504-185504 GCF_040412425.1 Macrobrachium rosenbergii | reverse complement strand
TTATTATATTAACCCGTATGTTCCACTGGTCCTTACCCACCGATGTATTATTAATATCATTATTATAATAATTTTACGTTTTTGTTGTTGCATTGTTGCTGTCGTTATTGCCGTCTCTGAGCGTTCATTGGCCACAATTAGGCAGGTACATTTTAACATAACGAAACTTCAAAGTTACCGCCAGTTCGTAGTGAACGCTACCGCCTTGGAAACAACTTCTTCAGGACTCGAATCTGCACGTCCGGATTGTATAATGTTCGGCGTAGGCTCAACACTTGTGAAGGCCTTGTGATCTCTCCTAGATAGTGACCTCAAACTCTTAACCCGGTATGTATCCACCTTTGCGACGTGTTTAGCACAAGCCCGTTGGGGTATTACCATAAAAACATAAAAGACTGTAAATATCACAAAGATAATGACCCCTAAGAAATATTAGCCTTACATAACGAACACCCGAACTTTGTTGGGGTCACTATCTAGGAAAGATCCAGGCCTTTTTTCATTGTTTTTTTTGGCATTGGACATCTGTTAAAGATAATAATAATAATAAAAATTTTAATGAGAATTAATTTGCAACTCGGAGCGTTATCGAAAAAAGGAATCTGAAATGGCTGGCAAAGGCGTTACCAACTGACCACCAAGTCGTATCTCGATATTAGCTGGAAATTTATTTCTACTGCATTCGTTATTGTGGTTTCATTATTTCCAATGATAATAATGATATTGTTATGGCTATTGTTAGTACTTTTTGTCATTATCATTGCAAAGAAGCACTTCACAGTAACGCGATTATGGAGTGGAGATATTTAATACGCAATTATGTCTTTGTTATGCAATACAGCTCTCTGAATCTGAAATGACAATCACACAGCTTGGGGTTTTGAATCATTAGCAGCTTATGAATTACGTAATGCAATGCACACCGCATTTTCTTTATAGAAAGGTCCCATGATTACCTAAGACGAAATGTGTGATCCATAATAAATGTACATTCTGACATATCTCCACCACCACATTATCGTTCTAGAATGTCAGAATGCACGAAAACAGAGACTTCGTAAGAGAATAGTTCATTAAGCCGCAATACTGTTATTTGATCGAACTATAAACCGAGTGACTTGAGTTTCTAAATAATATGAATATCTCCTTTGCTGAGAGATATAAATAATAAGCACCTTTCCAGCGAACGCAATTTTATCCAGCTCGGGCTAAACGCTTCCGTAATTCGAAACTTATTCTCATTTTTCGTGGCCTGGAAGAGAGGCTACAAGACATTTCGTTTAAAATGAAACTGTGGTATCGTGACAGTATTCTGTAGCTATTCGATATGAATATTGTGCTATATTACGAACGTTCTTCGGAGATAATGGTAAACGTTGTTTTGTGAAGATATCACGCTGCATCCCAGATATGATCCCACGAGAGGGGGAAATGCAAGAATCATTTTTATTTATCAAAGTCTTTTAATGCTCCTAGGCTACTTTCTGGCTGTTTTCTTAGGAGACAATACTCGCTGTTAGATATGGAAATAAAGGCAGCATGCTTATGTATATTTTTGAGTAGAGAACAACGCGTCTCTTTTGTACTTGAGCTTAAGGTTACTCGAATTTACACATACACACACACACACACACACACACACACACACACACATATATATATATATATATATATATATATATATATATATATATATATATATATATATATATATATATATATACATATATATACATATACATATATATATATATATATATATATATATATATATATATATATATATATATATATATATATATATATATATATATATTATATACATATATATATATATATATATATATATATATATATATATATATATATATATATATATATATATATATATATAAATATGTGTGTGTGTGTAGTTCTCAATACAATACCCTCTTAGCGTCTAGATGCTTCACACTTTTTCGTCACGCTTGTCACTACAAAGCCTGAGAAGCAAATGCAAGAATATGAAGCAATTCTGAAATCTGCGGCAGGATTCGAACCCGCTTCTGGAGTATCAGGTCGCGTTACTTACCTGACCTCGTGGTCAGTTCGATAACGCCACCTCATTCTGGAACCCCAGATGTGTGTTCGAATCTTGCTACGGATTTCAGAATTGCTTTATAATCTTGCATTTGGATCCAGTAAGTGTAAAAATTCGAGGCAGAAAGAGCATTATGACTATTATATATTACATACATATATGGTAAAACAATAACATATATATATATATAACATATATATATATATATATATATATATATATATATATATATATATATATATATATATATACATATATATATATATATATATATATATATATATATATATATATATATATATATATATATATATATATATATATATATGTATATAGATATATATATATATATATATATATATATATATATATATATATATATATATATATCTATATACATATATATATATATATATATATATATATATATATATATATATATATATATATATATATATATATATATATATATATATATATATATATATATATATATATATAACAATGTGTAATGTATATATACCATACATATATGTACATATATATATATGTATATATATATATATATATATATATATATATATATATATACATATCTATATACCGTATATGTTTCTTTAAATGTAGAAGTTTAAACTAATGAGCAATTTCTATTTCAACTATTATTGAGAAAAAAAAAAATAAGACATTCTCCCAGTTGCTTTTCTTTTGTAATATTGGAAAATAATCTTTAATTTAAAATTTTATCATTTGGATACCCCCCGCGGATATTTCATATATCGAAGAGTCTCTTTTCATGAACAGTTTTTCAAAATATTAAGAAAGTATTGTCAGAGAAAATGTACCATTATTTTCCTGTATTTTTCGTACCTAAACTCTTCCATTCCTTCATCGCATTCCGCTGAAGAATGAGCAGAAAATATTTTGCCCTCTAAAAAAGATTTAATCTTAGAAATAAAGGACTCCATTTAGGAGCGAAAATGCAATTTGCAAAAGACCGGATTACAGATTATTCTCCTCACTTTTTCCCCCCAGAATTTTTGGGTATGCAGAGGTCTCCATATTGCATGCTTGGTTATGTGTTCATATTTCCGAGTCCGGTGTCCACAGAGCTCGTACAATTTCATATATATACTCTCTCTCTCTCTCTCTCTCTCTCTCTCTCTCTCTCTCTCTCTCTCTAGGGCGGGCCACTTGCTCAGCGATACAGTAATAACTGTGGACTTGGCAATGCATGGCCTTTAAATGTAATCCCGCAATTGCAATATCTCTCTCTCTCCCTCTCTCTCTCTCTCTCTCTCTCTCTCTCTCTCTCTCTCTCTCTCTCTCTCAAAAACACACACGCACGCATACAACACGTCACATACTTTTGCAAGGTATTTACCCTTCTGACTTAGATACAAAGAAATATACTTTTTTTCCTAACTTTTGGCAGTTCGTCTGTTTGCTCCCCACCCACGTACCCGCCCATTCTCTCTCTCTCTCTCCCTCCCTCCCTCTGCCTCTGTCTGTCTGTCTGTCTGCCTCTCTCTCCGATAAACAGACACAGACATACTCGCTTTGTCGTTTTCTCTCCAATTGTTACCCATGTACACATAAGTGCACATAATCTCTCTCTCTCTCTCTCTCTCTCTCTCTCTCTCTCTCTCTCTCTCTCTCTCTCTCTCTCATACACACAAAGCGCAAACATTTGCATTGCTCTCATACAGATAAAATTACTCGTTTCCTCTGTCTCGAATGCACCCGGATACAAACTGCCCCTCTCTCTCTCTCTCTCTCTCTCTCTCTCTCTCTCTCTCTCTCTCTCTCTCTCTCTCTCTTAGCACATACATTTTTCTTTCTCTCATGCAGACAAAAACTCTTCTCTCTGTCTCCAGTGGGTATAGATACAAAATCTCTCTCTCTCTCTCTCTCTCTCTCTCTCCTCTCTCTCTCTCTCTCTCTCTCTCTCTCATACACACAAAGCACATACATTTTTCTTTCTCTCATGATACAACAAAAAAAATACTCTTTTTGTGTCACCAGGCACACAGACACAAACTCTCTCTCTCTCTCTCTCTCTCTCTCTCTCTCTCTCTCTCTCTCTCTCTCTCTCTCTCTCTCTGCTTTGACACAAAGCAAATAATGTTTCATTCTCTCACACACAAAAATACTCTTTGTTCTTTGTCTCCAACGTACACAGATACAGACTCTCTCTCTCTCTCTCTCTCTCTCTCTCTCTCTCTCTCTCTCTCTCTCTCTCTCTCCTTTTATAAAGCACTACAATTTTCTTTTCTCATGAGACAAAAAAATACTCTTTGTGTCCCCAGTGCACTGAACTGACTTCTCTCTCTCTCTCTCTCTCTCTCTCTCTCTCTCTCTCTCTCTCTCTCTCTCTCTCGCTTTGACACAAAACAAATAATGTTTCATTCTCTCTCACACAAAAATACCTTTGTTCTTTGTCCCCAACGTACTGAATCCAAGACTCTCTCTCTCTCTCTCTCTCTCTCTCTCTCTCTCTCTCTCTCTCTCTCTCTCTGTGCACCATAGTATTTTTTTTCCAAACCATTAGCCCGACAGTTTATGCGCATATATTCCCTCTTTTCACAAGGCTTTGCAGAGTCTCTCTTCCTCCGTGAGCTAAGAAGGCCCTCAACAAATCATTCGCAATTTAGTCTGCTGCATCGAGAGTCAGTGGCCCAGTGCTCTTAGGATATACATTCTCTTATACAGAGCTTAGGTCTTTCTTTCTTGAACGTCCTTAGTTTTCATTCTATTTTCTGTTGTCCGAAACCTGCATTTTTTTTTCATAGTTGTATCATTCTTTTACTACTTAAACAAGTTTTTTCTTTAAATTTGGCATGTTCGTTAGGTGATATGAACTGCCGCATATCCATAATATACATGTGAATGTTATGTTCACATAAACGTACTTTAAATATACATGTGAGTGTTAAATTCACCAATGTACTTTATATATGCACGCTAGTGCTGAATTGACTTGAATGCACTTGAATTATACATGCAAGTTTTAATGTCATTTACATTCACATGAAATGTATGCCTGATTGTTATTTATGCGCCAAACCTTGATGTGTTTTTCAATAATAAAATAATTTAGAGAGACTGAAATAATACAAGTAAAATACTAATCACACAAAATGCACATGGATAATGTACGGGCAAAGCTCGCCCAGACACTGGAAGTCTACTGTAGCATAGTGGATAAATGCTGATTGTATTTCTCACACTATCAACAAGTCATTTGTGAATGAGGAAACTCTCCACTTCTTTTCTTATTCTGGTTTTTGAGGATTTAATTGAAGTTCATACCAAATAGCATAAGAAAATCGAGGAAAGAAGAGTTCATGCATGGATACTGATTTCAAATACTTACTCTTTAGCAACAGCTCACTTAAACATGCTTAAAACTTACTCTTGAGTAAATATTTCACTTAAGGACACTTTTAACGATCTGTTAAATAAGGAATTCACTTGACTACCTATGAAACAAATTCTTGAGTAATCAGTTCACTTGGACGCATTTGAAACCCACTTTTTGAATAATCAGGTCTCATGAATACACTTAAAACAAACTCTGGAGTATTCAGTTCACTTAAACACACTGTTAACAAACCAGTGAACAACGATTTCACTTGAACACACTTAAAAAACAAAGTTCAAAGTCTAGAGTTTGACGTAAACTATTACATTCCATGTTGAGCAAACATGAATTCCTCATAACTTAAACACGCTTAAAGCAAATGCCTATGTATTCATTGTGCTTTAATACTCCTGAAACAAACTCATGACACTTGAGTAATATTTTTCCTTAAACACAATTGCAACAGATTTTGACATGGTGTAATTGCACGTTTGTATGGAGCATCGTGTGTAATGAACCGCAACAAGTATCTGGGAGTACTATAATCTCAAAGCACGAATTTTATCTTAGGATTTTTCTAATTTCAGATTCTTGAATTCATTTTACTTATATAAAAATAGGGCAACAAAAATACTATTATTTTTTAAGACAGAAACTAGATGGATGGAAATCTCAGCGTTCAATGTCCTTAACTCGAATGAGCCACAAGAAGAAACAAGTAAAAAAGAGCCGAAGTTCAGCGGCGCAATCGACTTTTCTGTCAGTTACTCCCCAGATGCGGTCAAGTGAAGGTTCGTCGGCGACGCCTCCGGAAAGCGCTGCCAGACGCACGATCCAATGCTAACCTTAACCTTAAATAAAATAAAAAAAAAAACTACTGAGGTTAGAGGGCCGCGATTTGGTATGTTTGATGATTGGAGGGTGAATGATCAACATACCAATTTACAGCCCTCTAGCCTTAGTAATTTTTAAGATTTGAGGGCGGACAGGAAAAGTGCTGACAAAAAAGCGTGGACGGAGGGACAAAGCCGGCACAATAGTTTCTTTTACAGAAAACTAAAAGGAGGAAGAAGGGTATAAATTTCATATAAGCATAATGAAACTGTTACCTAAGACGATGTTCTTTCCTTAGTATGGTGTCCTTTTTAACTTTTGGAATAGGACACATTGAACCTTTTAGGAATTTTCTTAAATTTTTTTACAAATTTTTTTCTGTATTCACGTGTTACTACTGATATGTAAATGAAGAGCTGAACGAATTCCATCAGGGTTATAAAAATCTCCAAAACAGGCAATATTGCTAATTAGTTTGTTTTATTTTTATGTTAATACACAAAGAATAACAGTTTTAAGGTTTTCTGCTCAATTAAATGTCTCAAGATATATCTACTGGGATTTTCAGCTCTGACGAATTACGAATTCAAGTTTCTTTCTGTGTTTTGATGCAAAAGAAAAAGGAGAATAAAAGAAAACGTTTCAAGACATCGAGAGCTCTCCTACAAGATGTATACGCGCGGTAGGGTCCCAGCTGCTCACAGAGCAATTTGTTGACTTAATTACTGCAATGAAATACTGTTGCCTCCTGACATCTGCACATCGAAGAATTACGGCATTGTAAATTGCAATTTAGTTTATTAATGTCTTGTGGAATTACCTCATTATATGACAAGCGTTATTTTCCTTTAAGTGGAAATTCACAAAGGATTCGTTAGATGTTTGTTATGCCATATAATGCAAAAGTTTCCTCCTGCCTAGGATGTAGATCATTACAGTTTTAACTACTTAACTTTTGTGCTTATACCAGATATTGTCATCTTATCTCATGTGAAGCAACACAAGAAGAACTTTTAAGCCGCAGCTGAAGAGCTCTAATATTTGGAGAGACGAAAGATTCTGCATATTTAGCACAACTATACCTGATATGGCATAGTCGTGGATTTTCCCTTTCATAAATTTTCATCACTTTGTATTTGATTACTGGCATATAAACATTGTATCATTTATTTTGTGGTGTGTTATCTCCCATTTTTAAGCCCTAATTAGAGCGAAATTTACAGTTATTCGTTTAAGATTGCAAACCTATGCATCAAATCAGCGTGGGTACTCAGCTGATTTGTTGCATTAACCGCTGCTTTCAAATGTCAAAATTTGGACGATTACTGATATGGGAATTGATTTCAGACGATTTAAAACAGACTTAATAAATATAATGTGATCATGTGACATTCACCTGCGATCAAAATTCAAAATATATCTGTTTAAAAGGATATTTTTATTCCTTCAAGACAGTCGAAAACAAATCAGGTATAATATGAAAAAATCTTTCACATACCTGATGTTCACATTCGTTTAATCATATATGTATATATATATATATATATATATATATATATATATATATATATATATATATATATATATGTATATATATATATATACATATAAATTATACATAATAAATACATATATATAAATATATATATATATATATATATATATATATATATATATATATATATATATATATATATATATATATATATATATATATATATATATATATATATATGTAATATATATATATATATATATATATATATATATATATATATATATATATATATATATATAATAATATATATATATATATATATATATATATATATATATATATATATATATATATATATATATATATATATATATATATATATATATATATATATATATATATATATATACATACATAATTTTTAGATGGTTTTAAACACGGATTACGGCTGTAAAGTTTTACAAAAACCAATTGAAATTAAATTTCTGTATTATTTTAATACTATGTTTCACACTTTCCAACATCAATAAATTTTCATGACTTATTTTAGGAGCTGAGAAAATTTCACCCTTATGATTTAAATTTCGACTTTTAATATCAAAAACAGACGAATCATTTTTATCAGAGTTAATAACCGCCTCAAAATTTATAATGAAATCATGGTTTTTTTTTGCGGTTAAGAATAATAACTGATATTTTTTTTCTTGAAACAGCGTTAACTTTTGAACTAAACATATCAAAAAGAATTTAGGTTGTATTTCTATTTCTATGAACAAATATTGTGACAGGTTGATATCCAGAGAAATATACTCCTTAGAAAGACATATCCAGTTTGATATAACCAACGAATTCCACTCCGGGGTCACACGAAATCACTAATAGATGATGGAACGCCTGTCAGCAATATTTCAAATTCTATGTAATTTATAAATATTAATGTTCTTACTAGATTGTTTTAAGTAAACTAGATATAAAAAGCCACCAAAATAATGATTGGTATTAAATTTCTAACTTTGTAGTTATTGAACTGCAAATGGCAAAAATCCTAAAATTTTTAGTTTTGGAACCAAACGTCAAAAAGATATATCCAGAGAATTCACCCTTCGCGGTCAACTGAATTTACAGAGAAATAACCGAACTTCTATATAAAAACTCGAATACTTCTGTGGGATATTTTGTGATAAACAATATCAGAGTAAATTATGAAGTGTTTTCAAAAGCCACAAATTTAAATATCAATTTAGAATATTCTTCAGTAGGTCCCAAAAATCCTGAAATTTGGAAAAGAAATGTTCTGTATTAATAAACAAACAAAAAAATAGATTTTCGTTACCACGTGTGAAATAGGCAAAACAATACATGAGAATATTAAACATTTTTATTGCCAAAGCCCTTTTTAATTCCAACCCATGATAGAAATATTATTTAGCACTGTGACTGATATAACACAAAAGTTGAAGGATTAAGCCAGCATTGGCCTTTGCTTTTAACAGAGGCTTTTAAGTGGGGTTCAAAATGTCGAAGTGGAGGAGGGGATGAGTTGTAGCAGAAATAATGAAAACTGATGCTGCCCTTTGCCAAAAGACCCGAATTATATTTCTACTTCAAAAAATACCACTGATCGGTGGTAAATAATTACCAAAAGGATTGACTATCATTACGACCTGTTGTAAAAGAACGGTGATTATTTCATTTTTCCTGAAACGCTGAATAGATATACTTCAAATTTATTGTGATAATGATCAAAATATCTGACTCTTATCCCTAAGTGGACTGTCCAACTGATTCGCTAAGGGAGGTCACTTAAACTGAAAAATGAAAGTTATTATTAAAACTCATATTCCTTGGGAAAGCTAAGAATGTTGCATCAGAGTCCGTGTCAGACACCTGAAGAAATATGAAGGTTGTGAACAAGAAATTACTTTCAGCAAAGGCATTTTATCTAAAATGGACAATAGTCGATTACTTGAAACTGCTCTAAATTGCAAATTGGCGGCATCTCTCAAGGACCTTGTAAATTCGGTCTGACCTGTACAATATATAAATCAGGACATAGGTAGAAAATAGATAAATGAAAATGAATAACATCCATTTTTTATTAAATATCTTTGTTTGAATTTCCTTTTTCTATCAAGTCTGATATTCCTAACTTGCTTTTTTTTTAAGTATTGGGTAATTCGTCTAATTGCTAAATTCGGATCTACATCACACAGGGCATGTTTTTTTATTTATGCATTTGTGCTGCATAATAATAATATTCTTAGTTTAAACTTCATTACGTCTCTCCTTGTG
Source organism: Macrobrachium rosenbergii (assembly GCF_040412425.1). NCBI lineage: Eukaryota > Metazoa > Arthropoda > Malacostraca > Decapoda > Palaemonidae > Macrobrachium > Macrobrachium rosenbergii. Next base: position 175,436 of record NC_089749.1, on the reverse strand, counting down.
AATAAGTCAACTGTACAAGAATTCATAATTTGATAAATTTTTTGTATTTTATGAGATCCACACCTATATATTGCTTGATACACACACACACACATATACATATCACACACACACACACACACACACACACATATATATATATATATGTATATATATATATATATATATATATATATATATATATATATATATATATATATATATGTATATATATACATATATATATATATATATAATATATATATATATATATATATATATATATATATATATATATATATGTGTATATGTGTGTGTGTATGCATAAATAATAATGTGTGTGTGTGTGTGGTGATTGTGTGAGTATTGTGTATCAAACACTATACTGGTGTGGATCTCATAAATGCACAAAAAATTATCATAAAGTACTTGTGCAAGAGACTTATTCACAACAGAAAAAAGACACCAATGAAGAGCAAACTGAAGATTGTATTATGCAACACTTTCATGCCTCATCCTCAAGAATCTGCCCTGAAACGCTTTCTCTCACGGGAATTATTTGAACGTAAGGCCCTTTGTGCTACAAATGAACTGGCAATGTTAGTAAAAGATTAATTTTACAGTTCGCAACACCTCTAAAATCTTTTTTTATTTTTGTAGGAAATATACATAGCGATTAGGTGATGACTATTATTGCAACTACGTTAAGCAGTATTGGTAGTAGTAGTTATAATTAAACTCTGGGATATAATGCAGCTGCAGTGTTTTCCATAATGTTCCTATTTCTTAGATATTTTCCCCATTATCATTCATTTTTTGATAGGTACTTCTTATAACCGCCTTAACTTAAGTGGGTTCTTACCATAATCTTCCTCCTTTTATCGAGCGTTTTCCATTGTCTCCCAGCACTCAAGGATATCCCATAATTTCCCTACTTTCGAGAGATTTTTCCCACAAACTTCCTACTTTCAAGAGAGGTTTCCCACAATTTTCCTACTTTCAAGAGATGTTTCCCACAATTTTCCTACTTTCAAGAGATGTTTCCCACAATTTTCCTACTGTCGAGAGATGTTTTCACAATTTTCCTACTTTCATGTGTACGTGTCTGATAATCTACCCACTTTCACCTAAAACCGAGAGGTGTTTCTCTTGATCTCCCTACTTGCTTGGGGTGTTGCTTTCAGTCTCAGTACTTTCAAGATGAATTTTTCATATTTCAAGATGAGTTTCCCATAGCCTCCCCACTTTCAAGAGGTTTTCCAACGAACTTATATCTTCCAGAGGTGTTTCCCCACAACGCTCCCAATTTTAAGATGTCTTCTCAGTAGCCGACCTATTTTCTAGAGGTATTTCACAGTTCTAGAGAGGAATTTTTCCCATGAGGACTAAGCTATTAAGAGCTATGGTTTACCAGCCCCAACGGACCATGCCTGAAAATATTGTCAGGGAAAGCAATATTTATTTCTTACGCTGAATCTCGGGTTCTTCATACTAAATATTCATCTGAAAGTGCCGTGACTACAATATATTAAGTACGAAAATTTTCCCGAAACTGCCTGAAATCTGAAATGAAGCTAAACCCTGAACACGACGGTACGAAATACGCGTCCATTTCCTCGTGTACACTAACTGAAAAGGGCTCAGTCTGCTCGAATAAATTCGAGTATGAGGAAATTATTCGCGCGCAGTGAGTCGTTTCATTCCGTTTCATAAACTCGCGTCTTTCCTAAAATATTACATATTATTTGCTGAGTGTAGATGAGTGACTTTTTTTTATTGCACGTATACCGTGCAATTGATTTTTATATCCGATTTACGGTCTCTGGTTTTTTACGGATTTTTATCAAGTGAAAATATCACGCTTCTGTTGGCAGAATAATTTTGCTGATTAGCGCATGTAATTTACGATGAATTATGAATACGAAATTTTTCGAGCTGAAAAATCAATATACATTGTTTTCTGTTTACGTATTTATAAATCTGTTTATTTTTTGTAGTTATGTGAAAATACTTCGTAACTGAGTAGCGAATTTCATCATTCAGTAACCGTTAATTTTCGAGAAATGACGATTTTTGTTTTCTCTGTAGGTTGAACTGAGACGATCGTGGACAAATAAAAATTTAATGTCGATGGACTTCTCTTCCTAGATGACGATTAAACGCTTCCTGAATAGAGGTATGAATCTGGAAACACAGAGGAAGTAATGGATTTCCCATCTTAGAAGTATATGGCGTGATTAAGATGTGAGAATGAGAATGCTGACGCATGTAACGATGTCGAGAGAGGTGTGTGTAATCCAATATATATATATATATATATATATATATATATATATATATATATATATATATATATATATATATATATATATATATATATATATATGTGTGTGTGTATATGTATGTGTATATGTGTGTATATATATATATATATATATATATATATATATATATATATATATATATATATATATATATGTATGTATATGTATGTGTATGTGTATATATATATATATATATATATATATATATATATATATATATATATATTGTATATATTGTATATATATGTGTGTGAATATTTATATACGTATTACTGTCTGCTTATGTTTAGAAATTACCAATATAATGCCATTTTCCCCTAGTTTAAATCAGAGGAATATTCTCTCTCTCTCTCTCTCTCTCTCTCTCTCTCTCTCTCTCTCTCTCTCTCTCTCTCTCTCTTGTATGTTGAGCTACACGTCCAAAAAGATTTGATAATCTATTTTGAAATTAGGTTTCCAACGACTAATATCCCTTACGTAATTCCATACTTTTTTGACTCCCTTCTTTTAAATATTTTGCTCCTCTTTGAGGAGAGGCAATGAATTTTTTCAAATCAAATTCAGATATGAATTACTTTTTTTTATCTATCAATTACTGCGTCAGATTTATATTTGGTTTTACTTTGAATTTTTCGAACGGGAGAACGATCCAGTCCTGATCTGGGTTGGCATCGGAAAATCACTATTTATTCGTCATGATTTAGAGACCAGTAAATATATTTAGGTCATTTTTGTACTTCGCTTAACTCTTATGAACGTTTCTGTTCATTTGCCCATTTATCTTTAGATATGTTACCGATTTGTATTTTCCTTTTCTCTAAAAAGATTAAGTTCAGTGTTAAATGTACTAAGACGACGATTCCATTTTGCTTCGTCTTTCGGTCTGGTTTTAGGTTCTTTCCCTTTTCTGCATTTCTTTATGGCAATAATTCATCCTATCCTTACATGAACAATCTATACATTCTGTGATAATAAGTAAGACCCGCTGGACTGAATTGGTGATGTGATTCAAAACAAGAAAGAAAAAGAGGAATGCAGCGATATCACACCTAATGATTAACGTCTTAAATTAAAGATAAGTTGAAGGAATCCACTCGTGGAAAGCAAGACAAATATCTTTGTAAGGTTATTCCGTTTAGCATACCTCGTAATGGCACATCCATCCCTGACCGCTTTCTTCTAGAGATTTCGGTCCTCGGTAATGTTTCCCATTCGTCTAACGTGCATTCGCAAAATGAATTACTATAAAGAAACGCTCAAAATAATAACCAAAAACCAACGTCTATAAAGAAACTACTTTTGAAATAGAAATGCGAGTTAAGGTCCTGTGACTGGAAGAGGTAGAGGCTCAGCAAGTGTCGTTTTGCAGAAGGAAAGCTTGGATACAAGACCTCTAATATATATTTACCTTTTTACAGGGAGAGCTTTAGCAATCCTTGAAGACCGTCTTGTAGGTTGCATAGCACTGAAAAGTAAAAAAGGAAACATGTAAGGAATTAGGGGCTTTACACATTTTGTATTGTCATGAAAGATACGCGAAAAATATTACAGAGTATAATACACACACAAACAAAGCCACTCCAACATCTCCTAAAAACATAACAGACACCTCACACGTCTCGACTGGCGACCTAACCGCGCAACAACTTCTCGCTGCTGGGACAAAGGGCGTTGGTGACTGGTATAAAACATGTACTACGCTACCGGGGTCTAAGCGATGACAAGCAGGGCAGCCGTCGAGACCACAGTCTGCGAGCCAAATCAAAAGTCCTTCAAAAGAAGGCATCATTGCTTACCCATACAAATGGGAAAAAGCACGTAAAAAAGAATATATAAATATATATATATATATATATATATATATATATATATATATATATATATATATATATATATATATATATATATATATATATATATATATATAAACCAGACAGATGCGAAAAAGATAATTATTAAATTCTTGTATGAATAATTTCATATCTGAGGAGACTACAATATACATAAGATATATTTACTGAGTTTTTTTATAAAAGGCTTTGAAATGAAAATGGAAATTACAACAGTGGTAAACAACAATGTTCATAAACATTACTTTCTCTCTCTCTCTCCCTCTCTCTCTCTCTCTCTTTCATAGTTCCAAAAGAAATCTCATAATCTATTTTCAAAAGTGGGTTTCACCAACTGGTGTTCTATTCGTAATTCCAAACATTTTTGTGTTCCCTCTTTTCGATATTTTTCTTTCCTGCACGAGGAGGACCAAATCATTTTTTTAAATCGAAATCATTTAGGAATTATTTTTTATCCTTTAATTACTGCGTCAGGTTTATATTTGATTTTACTTTGACGTTTTTTGAATGTGAGAACGATCCATTCCTGATCTGGGTTGGCATCGGAAAATCGCAATTTATTCGTCATGATTTGGAAACCAGTAAACATATTTTGGTCACATTTTTATATTGCTTTGCTCTTATTTACCTTCGGATCTTTTACCCAATTATTTTTTTTTATTGAATCGTCCTTGCTTTTTCTCTAAACACATTACATTTAGCGTTAAATTTATTAAGACGCTTCCACTTTGCTTTGCCAGTATGTCTGATTTAGATTGCGAACCTTTCTATTTATTTTC
>NC_089749.1:158004-165504 GCF_040412425.1 Macrobrachium rosenbergii | reverse complement strand
CTCTCTCTCTCTCTCTCTCTCTCTCTCTCTCTCTCTCTCTCTCTCTCTCTCTCTCTCTGCGTGCGTGTGTGTGTGTTTGTATGCATGCAAGTGTGTGAGCATGAGTGGTTATATCAAGGAAGCCTTAGGTTAATTAATCACTTTGGAAAACGAGGAAATATTTACGGGAACGAACTGGACTATGATTAATAATAATCTTTTAAAAGGCAAGCCTGAGAAAAAAACACATAAAAAGCCCCCGGCACATTTGCACTCAGCTCAAGCCTATGCAAGGGAACCTCTCTTAGACACGACCCCAGCCTTCCCCCCAGCTCCCACCCCTCCCCCCAACCAAAAGAAAAAAGAAAAAACCTGGACCTTTCCGCACAAGATGTTGAACACCAAGACCATCAATATTTCACACGCCTTTACGGCGCCTTCTTTTTCTTCATTTCCAAATTGACCCAATTAAGGTTTCATGCATTTTTGGTTCTGCGAATAGCTCGGTCAATATTGTTGCGTACATTTGTGTACATTCTGCCTCTTTCTGTACCGAGAGTAATCCGGCGAATACTTGTTTACTTTTGCTCGGGATGAGTGAGATGATGTTTTACCTGAAGTGTAGACATTGCTAACGAGGCTCAGATTTAGTTGCAAGATGGAAATCGCTTCACAAAGAATAACTTCTTTATAAGAGAGAGAGAGAGAGAGAAAGAAGAAGAGAGGAGAATGAAGGATATCCATGCATATGCATACATATATATACACAAGTACACATAAGGGCCGGAGCTGAGGCTCGAAGTATACTTCATGAAGGAAGTAATAGAGGAACGCCTCCTCATCCTTTAACAATTTATTTCCAATGCCGACGTTTCGGGACGAATTCCAAGTCGCATTTTTCAAGGCTATAAAAAATAATTTGCGAACGTTAATAACTCAAATTAATTCATGGTCATATTCAATGGCAACAGCTCTTTATGAAGTAAAAACATTTAAAACTAGACAACACATTCAAAGACAAACCCATTATAAGTAAAAGAAGTTCACTAAAATCTTAAAACAACCTTACTTTGTGAAAGAAGGAGCAAGACTGACAAATAAATAAAAACAGTGAGGAAAACCAGTTGCCCAAACTAGGCTATAAACAGTTTTACAGAAGAGGATTAAGTGTTTAACGACGGCACAGTCTTTTTGATAATTATGGATTCTAAGATGGTTAAGTCGTTGTTGTTCTGCACTCGGCCTATGATGGAAAAATCCTTGCTGCCAATATAAGTTTTACATAATTTTGAATGGTTACGTATATTTGACTGTTCAGGATTAGATAACGGGCTACCTGTTCTGTGGCTTATGAAATTCGTCGCGAAACGTCGGTATTGAAAATAAAGTGTTCAAGGATGAGGATGCCTTTTCCTGTTACTTCCTTCAGGAAGTACACACATAACAATGTGTATATATATATATATATATATATATATATATATATATATATATATATATATATATATATATATATATATATATATATATACACACACGATAACAGGCTTTCATTTAAATAGATATTTTATCCTCCTGTTTTAATGGGACCCTGTCCTTCCTTGTATGAATGCACAATACAATTGTGCAAGTGATCAAGTTTAATATATATGCATGTATCACAGTTATGTATAGGAGCCTACTACTATTTTTTAGACACATTACGCTGCAAGGAAAGTGAGGAGACATCACATATCTCTTATAAAATGGAAGTACTGTAGAAGGGCAGGGAGAGTGGTGGAGGGCTATAGGGAGAGGGTGGTGGAGTGGTGTCGGGAAGGTGGGAAGAGGAGGGTGGTTGAAGGGTATAAGCAGAGGGCATTGAGGGGGAGGGAGGCGTTATTTGGGCGGAAAGAAAGCAAACAATACATCGAGTTGATTTGAGACGACACTCTTTGTTACGGTTCTGAGGGGAATTATATCTGCTGTTGGATTATTGCTGCTACATTCAACAGACAGTTTGAAAGGATATTGAAGATGCCCTCTTGTGAGCGTACTTTTTTTTTAATATTGTTTCCAATAAAATAGCAACATATTTATTGATCATTTTGTTTTTTTTATACCAATTGCCTTTTCTTTGTAGAAGTGAGTTGCACAAGGTGAGTACATCCTTCCAGTTTCTCAGACAATCTCCTCAGAAGACGTTGCTACCTTCGGTGAACTACATAAACCCAGCTGGTGCCATATTTACAACTAGGTAAATGGAGGTGGGGTGGGGGCTGTCATGGACCTGAAGAGAGCCACGAAACTAGCAAACGGGAGCCGAGTGCTTCACCATTGACCATAAGAACTTGGCTATTGTAAGGGGGTTCCTTGGTTAGATTTTGCTGTCGAGGTCTTATCCTTGACACCGTATTTCTTAAAAGTACTTCAAGAAGAAACTGAGATAAGAAAGAAGCATTGCTTCTCTCCGCTCTTTATCTTCCTTCACAATGAGTGTCACTCCCTCTCTTTCCCCAAACTTCCTCTCTTTCCCCAAACTCCCTCTCCTTCCCCAAACTCCCTCTCTTTCCCACGCTCGCGAACGCTTTCCTATAATTACTGTTTTGGCCACTGCTCCGTTGTGCTCAAGGAAATACCCAATAAAATCTCGGACATTCACCCCTTCCCATACCTGTACCCTCCCCCTTTTGTCCCTTCTCACATCTACTCCTCCCTACATCTACTTCTTCCCACATTAGTCACTTCCTACACTCACCCCCTTACTTATATCAACGTCAGGATTGCAAATTTCGCCTTCCCGGTCTTTCCTCTAATGGCGAGCTCTGGAAATCATTCACTCTTCTGTTTTAACCTGCTAACACGTTCTTTAATCCCTTAAGAAATTTGCTTAGAATAATCTCCCAAAAGTTTTATTTAGAATAACCCACCCAGAGGTTTGTTCAGAATAACTCATCAAGAAGTTTGTTTACAATCACTTACCAAGGGGTTTGTTTAGAGTAACCCATCCAGAGGTTAGTTTATAATAATCCCTCTAGAAATTAACTTAGAATAACCCCTCAAGAGGTTTGTTTAGAATAACCCCTCAAGAGATTTGTTTAGAATCACTTATCAAGGGGTTTGTTTAGAATAACCCCTCAAGAGGTTTGTTTAGAATAACGCCCACACTGGTTTGTTTTGATTAATCACCCAAGAGGTTTCTTAAGAATAACCCCTCCAGAGGCCTGTTTAGAACAACGCCTCAAGAGGTTTGTTTAGAATAACCCCACAAGAGATTTCTTTAGAACAATCCCTCAAGAGGTTTGTTTGGAATAACCCCTCAAGGGATTCGTTTAGAACAACCCCTCAAGAGGCTTGTTTGGAATAACCCCTCAGGGGATTTGTTTAGAACAACCCCTCAAGGGGATTTGTTTAGTATCATCCCTCATGAGGTTTGTTTACAATGACACCCCAAGAAGTTTGTTTAGAACAACCTCTCATGAGGTTTGTTTACAATCACCTGCAAAGAGGTTTGTTTAGAATAACCCCCAAGAGGCTTGTTTAGGACAAGCCAACAAATGGTTTGTTTAGAATCACTCCCAAGAGCTTTGTTTAGAATCACCCCCAAGAGCTTTGTTTAGAATCACCCCCAAGAGGTTTGTTTAGAATCACCCCCCTAGAGGTTTATTTAGCATCACCCGCCCCCCCAGAGGTTTGTTTAGAATATCCGCCAAAAGGCTTGTTTAGAATCACCCCATAAGAGGTTTGTTTAGAATCACCTCCAAGAACTTTGTTTAGCATCACCCCCAAGAGCTTTGTTTAGAATCATCCCCAAGAACTTTGTTTAGCATCACCCCCAAGAGCTTTGTTTAGAATCATCCCCTAAGAGGTTTGTTTAGAATCACCCCCAAGAGGTTTGTTTAGAGTCATCCCCCAAGAGGTTTATTTAGAATAGCCCCCAAGAGGTTTGTTTAGAATCACCCCCCAAGAACTTTGTTTAGAATATTCCCCCAAGACGTTTGTTTAGAATCACCCACCAAGATGTTTGTTTAGAATCACCCCCCAAGAGCTTTGTTTAGAATCATCCCCCAAGAGGTTTGTTTAGAATCATCCCCCAAGAGGTTTGTTTAGAATCATCCCCCAAGAGGTTTATTTAGAATCACCCCCCAAGAGGTTTGTTTAGAATCACCCCCAACAGGTTTGTTTAGAATCACCCTCCAAGAGGTTTGTATAGAATATCCCCAAAGAGGCTTGCTTAGAACAACCCCTCAAGAGGTTTTTTAGAATCACCCCCTAAGAGGTTTGTTTAGAATATCCCCCAAAGAGGTTTGTTTAGAATCACTCCCCAAGAGGCTCGTTTAGAACAACCCCTCAAGAGCTTTGTTTAGAATCATCCCCAGGAGGTCTGTTTAGAATCACCCCCAACAGGTTTGTTTAGAATCACCCCCAAGAGGTTTGTTTAGAATCACCCCCAAGAGCTTTGTTTAGAATCACCCCACAAGAGATTTGTTTAGAATATCCCCCAAGAGGTTTGTTTAGAACAACCCCCCCCCCCAGAGGTTTGTTTAGAATATCCCCTAAGAGGTTTGTTTAGAACAACCCCCAAGAGCTTTGTTTAGAATCACCCCCCAAGAGGTTTGTTTAGAATCACCCCCAAGAGGTTTGTTTAGAATATCTCCCGAGAGCTTTGTTTAGAATCGCCCCCCAAGAGGTTTGCTTAGAATCACTCCCAAGAGGTTTTAGAATCACTCCCCAAGAGGTTTGTTAAGAATCGTCCCCCAAGAGCTTTGTTTAGAATCACCCCCAAGAGGTTTGTTTAGAATCACCCCCCAACAGGTTTGTTTAGAATTAACCCCAAAAAGGTTTGTTTAAGTCCCAAGAGGTTTGTTTAGAATATCCCCCAAGAGGTTTGTGTAGAATCACCCCCCCAGAGGTCTGTTTAGAATATCCCCCAAAGAGGCTTGTTTAGAACAACCCCCCAAAGAGGTCTATTTAGAATATCCCCCAATAAGGTTGTTTAGAAGAACCCCTTAAGAGGTTTGTTTAGAATCACCGCCCAAGAGGTTTGCTTAGAATAACCACCAAGAGGTTTGTTTAGAACAGCCTCTCAAGAGGTTTATGTAGCTTAACCTCTCAAGAGTTTTGTTTTGATTATTCGGCCTTATGCAAATAAGAGTTTATGCCTAAGGTCATATGAGGCCTGGTGGGGACCTCTGAACCCTGACCAACCCAAACAGATAGCAAAAGGCTGTCCTGTCGCCTCAGTCATTCTTGAGATAGGTGACGCCATGAGGGTGCCAATTCCATTGGGCTTTAAATTTCAAATTAATAGCCTGATTGACTGATTAAAAATAACTTTGCATCACAGATATTAGGGTCACTGATGCATTTTAAAAAGATAACAAAAACTGACTTTCTATAACAGATTCTCGACAGAACAGGTCTACCGGTTTCTGGGGCACCGTTCCTGCCATGTTATGCAGAAACCACTCTGGTATCCTGCCTAAATGGTTTCGAGACCACCGTTAATGTGTTTGGAGGGTTCGAGACTTATTGAATTACGGCAAGAATTAAGCGCTCCTAATTAGCTTTGCGGTCGGCGATTAAATGACCGAAATCGAATTACACTCTGGGTTACGCTATGTTATGCTATCAAGGGAATTATGTTCGATGCATGATGATGATGACTATGCTGATGAAGAGAGAGAGAGAAAGAGGGAGAGAGTAATGAAATACTTGAGGATGATGATGATGATGATGAGAGAGAGAGAGAGAGAGAGAGAGAGAGAGAGAGAGAGAGAGAATGTAATAAAACCCAGTGTGTACTCACATAGTATTTTTATATTTGTGTGTGTGTGTTACAAAGATAGTCTATTGATAATATAAACTACCTTTAGACTTGCCGTCATCCAGCCTAGTGCCAACCACTCTTACCACTTACACCATGCAAATATTTATATTAACACATTATATATATATATATATATATATATATATATATATATATATATATATATATATATATATATATATATATATATATATATCTTCCTAGGTATTTCCTGTATCACTATATATATATATATATATATATATATATATATATATATATATATATATATATATATATATATATATATATATATATATATATATATATATATATATCACTATGTATTTCAGACAGAGCAATCTTCGACCACAGGCAGTGAGGCTCACATTGAGAACCAACATAACATTCTCCAAAGCAACGAAGGCATTATCTGCCCTATTACCGCTACCAGATTACGTCTCAAAGTATTTCCTGATTGCCCATTGGGCATGAGGGCCTTAATACCGTTGTAATCATGGGCCAATTATTCGTGTAATATCCCTTTTGCTATATAGAATTGCAAGCGGTTAATCCGACGTTACAGCAGTCAGAGGCCTTTTGGATAAGTAATGATATTGAGATATTCTATGTCAACTAGTAAGTGAACAGATATCTTATTTTTTCTTTGTTTATTGTCAGTTTGTTGTCAGTCGACTATCTTTGCAATATACATACATACACACACACACACATATCAAATTACTTTATGAGTACACGTTAGGTTTAATTATACTCGTATACTCTCTCTCTCTCTCTCTCTCTCTCTCTCTCTCTCTCTCTCTCTCTCTCTCTCTCTCTCTCCAACAGCATGATCATAAATAACCCTAGAATCTGGTGCACCTTAGTGACCCTTAAGTGCTAATAGAATGTACTAGTAAATATAATTTTTCCCAAAAACGTTGATTATGACATATTCATGAGTGATATGACTTTGTTATAGAGTTTTTCAATTGTAATTTGCTGATGCCTTGTTAGTTAATAAACCTTAATACCGCTGATGAATCTTCCCTTAGATAAAGCTAGAAACGAACCAACTGAAGCTCCAGACCTACAGTATTTTCATTCTTTTAAAATTAATTCAATTTAAATACCCCTGGCTTATAGTAGTCGCATTATTCAAAAACATTTCGCTTCTTAAGCGCACCAGTTCACCAGTTCTTATACACACACGCACACACACACACACACACACACACACACACACACACATATATATATATATATATATATATATATATATATATATATATATATATATATATATATATATGCGTAATGTATATGTATATATATATATATATATATATATATATATATATATATATATATATATATATATATATATATATATATATATATACATAGATATATATATATATATATACACACACACGTATATATATATGAATCTATATATACATACACACACATTTACATATATATTTATATAAAACATATATATATATATATATATATATATATATATATATATATATATATATATATATATATATATATATATATATATATTTACAGTCAACACGCGTAATCAGTCATTACGCGTAATGACTAATTTCAGTCATCACGCGTAATGCACTTAGGGACATTTGATCCCAGGAGCTAGTACTAAACACGGCGAAATACATTTTGACCCCAGGGACTAGTACTAAACCCGGCGAAACAGTGTAGGT
>NC_089749.1:144750-157504 GCF_040412425.1 Macrobrachium rosenbergii | reverse complement strand
AGTCTGTCTAACTAAGATAATAAGAGGTGGGTTTTGACTACGCCAAAGTGGAATTCAAAACACAAAACAATACACAACACAGATACATAGAACATATAACCACACACAACACTCACCCTGGTCCTCGGCTGCTGGATGCGGATTAAGGTGTCCACGGTCGCCAACACTGCAATACCAAAACCACACAAACAAACTGAAAACAGACTTTCAACCAACAACAAGCAAAAAGAAAGACACATGCACCATCAATGTTGGTAACCGTATCCAAAACTCAGACGAACTGGACTGCCCACTTTCAAGGCTGAACCTCAACTCCAATGACTCTCCCAAAACCGAAATCTCCTTCACATTTTCACAGACAGACGGCGCCGCCAAACAAACTCCAACCAACGACACTTATCCTCTTCCAACAACCGAAACACCTACTTCAACGACAATTACACTCACTCTCTCTCTCTCTCTCTCTCTCTCTCTCAAAACTTACGTTACTTTACAAAAACCATCGCAAACGGAAACTAAAACCCTTTCTCTCTCTCTCTCTCTCACACAGAACGTTGGGAAATGCTAAGTAAAAATTCATTCATCCTCTATAATTCTCCCGCTTAGCATTTTCCAACCAACATTTTTCACACTGCATTCAAATTGCCTTACGCAACACCCACGGATGCTCACTATGACTCAGAAATCAGCGTTCAAGGGCACGCAATCATTCTCAGACTAGCCTTCTCTTCCAGCAATATTCAGATTTACATTTTCTCCTCCATTCTCTCTCGATTCACATATCTTCTTCTATTACCACTCTCAATTTCATCCACAGTCTTATCTACCCTCTAACTCGTTTCAAATACCTCCCCAATTCTTCAACTAACCTGCATCCATTCGCTCATTGACCTTTCCAATTCTGCAACGATCATTCACAATCACTGCTCATCACTGCTACGCCTCTGTTTTTTACCACACCCTCCAACCGTCACCAACTCCCACACGCCTAGTCAATCCCAGTTATCAAACCAGATATGCCATACGTTCCCATCCATACCATCCCATTCATCCGTATTACACGCATCACCTAGCTTCACTCTACACTCCACACCCTCATCACACAACTTATGACCATTCAGTTTACTTCTACGTTTCTTCCTCCTTTCTTACGTTTTTTACTATACTTTACCAAACAAATTGCTGATCCTCCATACACAAGCTCTCATGCATACTTGGTTCACCCACATTCGATTTCAACCATTTATACACCCCATTCTTCTCTCACATATTCCGTACATCCTTCCATCTACGCAATTGGTTGTGATGCGCTCTGCATTTCTCTCACACTACCATCTACACATACTTCCCCTACAACATAATCCAATTTTTCCACTGGGACTAACTTCCAACACTTCATACGGACCTCAAATTTTTACTGACATTTTATTTATACATTCAACCGCCCTTCTCACATTTTTTTTCAACACTTTCTCGCCCACCTTGTAACTTCTTAAACCTTTCATGCGCCTTTCTTCCATACCTCCCTATCATTCTCAGATAGACTCCAATCTCGGTCTCACTTATCTTTTCAAAATTTAAATACATATTTACACGGAGACATACCAATACTTTATACAGTGGCGTTGTATACCACAACGCTTTCCCAACGTTTTTGGTGATCCCAATCATTATCACATTCACTCATCATACGTACTATCTCTGTCAACGTTCTCACTGTTTTCGTTCCGCTAATCCATTCGCACTGGGTATATATGGCGTGGAGTACATGTTCTATGCCCCAATCACGCAACATTTGTCAAACTCCATCCAACAAATTCAGGCCCATTGTCACTTCAACATTCAAGTCGGCTTGCAATACACACACATTGGCAACATCACTTGACCCACCATTCTCCACAGTCTCACTTTTTTGTTCCGAATCGCTACCGCATATGCAAACTTACTTCAAATGATCTACCATTACAACCATTCCTCCCATGTCCTCTAGTAGTCACAGGCAACGACACACAATCAATCGTCAAACCATCTCAAATAACTCTTTCATCTGCACCTGCAACACAGGTGGATTCGCATGCACACTCTTGATACTTACCTCTGACAGTCCGCACAATTAATCGCTGGGCATCCGCACAAATTTTACTTCCAATCCAGGCACATACAATCTCTTCTCATACATTCCTCATAATCTTATTTTTCCCCAGATGCCCAAACCTATCGCGATGCACCAATAAACACATACCCATCGGCTGCGTCTTCCGAAAATACTGGCACATACACTTCTCATCCCACATTCCTTCCTGATGCAAAATAAACTATACCTTTACATACAACAGTTTTAGTACTTTTCTGCTTATACACTTAACCCAGACGGCCAACTTCCTACCTTACACCCCTAAAACACACACTCTCTTTAACATATTTATTTTCATGCACTGATTTGAATCTGCTTAATTTCTCTACTCAACAAATCATTTTCACTCTTGCAATATCTACCATACCTACAAAAACTAGTTTTAGACATCCCTCCTTTAACCTTCGTTATTTCCCCTGCCCTTTCTTCCCCTAAAATCTCCTGACATCCACACTTATATCATGCATTCCTCATAAAATCAATTCCTAATAAAAAACATGTTGGCATATCATCTCATCCATGACTACAAAATTATGTATTATTTCAAATCCCTCTAACTGAATTTTTAATTGTACCTCCTCCCATACTAACACACTCCTTGTCCCAAACCATGTATCCCCTTACACTTTCGTTGATTTTCATTTTTTATCCCAATCGCATCTTTCCAATTCACTAACTACTGTACTACTATCTTTACCCCTCTCCCTTCTTTCCTGCCTTTCCCACTTCAATATTTATTCTTACCAACTTCCCTTTCCTTTTCCTTCTTCCCCTTTCTTTTTTCATTGACATCTCTTACTTTCTCTATTTCTACTTCCATTGCTTTTCATTCCCTTTTCCTCACCCATGCCTCTCAACGATCTCTCGTTTCTGCTTTATTCCCTCATCACTTTCATCACTCACGCTTCCATTCCTTTTCCCTCCTTTTCTTTCTCTCTTGCCCCCTTCACACGCTGCAGGACCTGCCTCAACACCCCCTTCTCCAAAAACCCCTTGAACATCCAAAGAACCATTTCTTCCCACCTTTCAACATTCCCCCAACCTTTATCCACCCTCTCTTTCCATTCTCTCTTCTGGACTCCTCCTCATACCCTCTTTCCCTTCCTTACTCGCGCTACTCTCTTTCCTGAAGCCTCAACTTCCATTCTCACCTTTAACGTATTCTCCTCTCTGACAGCCTACAACTCCTCTCTCAACCCCAGTTCCTCTTCCATCCCTTTCCTCCAGTCCAAACAGACCAGCCGCACACAATCTTAATTGCAACTGCAACACCAGTTGCCACAAATCCAATATAATGTGGGAATTCAAAACAAAAACAACAACACACAACACAGATACATAGAACATATAACCACACACAACACTCACCTGGTCTCAGTTGCTGGAGATGGATTAAGGTGTCCTGGCTGCTAAAACTGCACACAAAACCACTAAACAAAACTGAAAAAACAGACTCTCAACCAACAACAAGCAAAAAGAAAGAGACATGCACCATCAAAAATCTACCCCATACAAAAATACTTTCAGCTTTAACTGACTGTCCACTTTCAATTGAACCTCAACTCTGACTCCCCAAAACCACTGAAATCTTTCACATTTCACAGAGAGACAAACTCAACTGTTCTCCCTTATCCCTCTTCCAACAACAAAACCTGCAGCATCCTCCCATCTCTCTCTCTTGGCTCTCTCTCTCTACTCTTCTCTCTCTCCTCCAAAACTTTACAAACCATCTCAAAGCCAAACTCTCTCTCTCTCTCTCTCTCTCTCTCAATCTCTCTCACAGAACGTTAGAAATGCGCTAAAAGTCCCATTCATCCCTCATATAACGCCAGTGGCTGAAAACATTCAGGTCACAATGGTCTTAAGATGGGTTATAAACTTCCGTTAGGCCTAAATTAAACCTCTGGTGGCGCAACCACAAATGCCGGGTCCTCCCAGTTCGAACTTCGAATACCCGCTTCAGCTTACACCTCTTCCATACGGTATTTTCTTTTTAGCACAAAAATTCAAACAACGAACGAAACAAATGCAGGTATCCAGATTTTACTCTAAAATTCCAATCATCCAACGTTTTATATTGTCTGGGGAACGAAATTCTAAACAACATTGTCTTTGTTAGGTATTTTCTGCGGTCAAAATGTCCGTTTAAAAAGTGACTTCCATCAAAATGAAACTAGTCATTGCCCTTTGGAAGGCAGACCGCAGTTTAGCCAGTCCTGAAAAAATGACCCGGAACTTATGGCAGGAACCATTAATATTTCATATGCCGCTGTTTCACTCCAGAGGTTTTGAATGACTTCACTATATCAAAACATTTGGTAAACACTTCATTGACCACTAAATCTTTGTGTACAAATGGGCTCGCATTCGGTCTTCGGATGCGCTACTTGACGACTTACCTCATTCACCTTCCGATAATCCACACACATTCTGCAGAACTTCCATCTGGCTTATGTGTAATGCATAATGGCTGGTTCTAGGTGCCTGCATTTCCCAATCACTCCCACCCTCTCAAGCTCTCACACTGCTCCTTATCTCACGATTGATGACGGAGAAAATGTCGGGGACGCTGATATGGGGGTGCCGCTTTCCTCCAGAACTATTTAAATTCTGGAAGCCATCCCCAAAAATCCTCAGTTCCACAACTCAATGCCTCGCCTATCCTATACAACATTCTCTCACCGTTTCTACGCTATCACTTACATTTTCATCTTTACCTTTTACTCTTTTCCTTCAACTCTCACGCCCAATCATTAATTAATCAAAGGTCACCAGTTACCTGTAATTAACCTTCACGAATATTCAAGGAATAAAGACATTATGATAAACGACCAACTCGGACGCAGAAAAATCTCTACTTGTTAAGATGGTATTAAATACAACAACGCAACGACGTTCTACCCAAACAATGAGCTCTAGGCATAACAAAACCAGAGTATTAAAATGACTCTGCTTGACTAAACTCTCGAGACTTATTGGGATATACCCCTCAATGCATACTAACATAATAATTTGGCTTAATCCTAGACTTCATACCAGCCATGCCACTAATAGTGGCAGAATGAAACAAAGAAATGGAAATGTGGCACTTTTACCCAATCGACAGTAAAGCTGAATAAGACTCGACTTACTTGAACGTCAATTTTGTCTAACAACGGATCCTTCGGAAGTCTTGATACCAGCAGCCTCCAATCTCTTTAATAGACGAGGAGCAAAGTGAGTCAAGGGACAAAGGAGACTGTTCCGCACACCTGCACGCGGCGATCCCTTGTTCTGGCCTGTCTCTCTCTCTGACCTCAATCCCACAAGGTGAGGCTTATCCATCACATGACACCCCAGGTTCCTGACCTTGGACAAAGACATCGCCAAACTGCTAGGGGTAGAGAGGGAAAGCTCCCTCACCATTACATGAGATTATTGGAGTGAAAACCCCTCTCTGAGGTTTAGGTCCCAATGCCAGGCATCCATTTTGTTTTTGAACTACCCAGCCTATTCCTGCCTGGTGATCGTACGTTACGCCTGTCTCAATCTGTGATCGTTATTTTGAATTGCCTGGCACCTAGACAGAGATGTTCCTCTTAAGCTGAGGTCAATCTGACAATATTCCTACACATAAATACATCGAGGCGCTACAGCAGCACATTTATAAATATATATACTGTATATATACATATATGTGTGTGTGTGTGTATATATGGTGTATTTTAGTTCTCTTTAAAGAATCTTAATTTTGTTTAGTATATTTAAATAATAAAAACGGTCTTATACTAAAACTTAAGACCTTTTGCAATATTTTAAATGCAAATGTCTTACTACTACTACTACTACTACTACTACTACTACTACTACTGATTTTATGCAGTTTCCTATACAAGGTAGCTTAAAATTTAAATAAAAGGCAAATAAAACAACAGCAGGCAGAACGAGAAAAATCCAAACATAAGTCCTCCATCGGGGCACCAAGACAGCCCTCAGCTGCGTAACAGGGACAAAAACCCACCAACCAGAATACCCCGATGGAGACGTCAGGACAGCCTCACGCTGTCATCAAAGATGAGCAGCTCGTGGTCACACGACTACTCATGGTCACACTCCACCTCTACGTCGTGCTCCACTTCGTAGCCGTGCTCCAATTTGCTGCTCAAAACTCGACCAACGTCGACTCCAAAAACTGCCTGCTGCTGCTGCCACTGCCGCTACCTTCGCTGCCCTACCAGACCCGACTGGCGAAAGAAAAACGGCAGTTCACCGACGAGAACATCAAAACAAAAAAAACTTGAAGGTAAGGAGGCAGCAATCCACAAAAGGGAACGAGCGGGGAACCAGCAGTTCCCGCAAAACCATCACTTAACGTGACACCTCCCACCTAAAAGAAAAAAAAGATTATTTTTTTTTACACTCATGATCCTCCAATGCCAGTAACAACCCCGCCAGCCAAAACAGAGCCATCCTGTCACGGTCGCCATTGTAACGACCCGAGTGGGTCGTTATGCAGGTTCTTTAATATACTCAGGACGGGGCTGTCATGACTGACGGCAGATGCAACAAACAAAGGAGGAGAAAACAACAAAAACAATAAAATAAGCTTAATATTAATTTATTTTTACAAATATTTACAAGTGAGACAGGTCTGGTAAAAAGATAAAACCATAAGCATAAAAAAACCAAGAGGCAGCACTAAACAAAATAAAGTTAAACAAACGATTAACGTTCTAAACAAAAGGTAGCTTAAAATTTAAATAAAAGGCAAATAAAACAACAGCAGGCAGAACGAGAAAAAAACCAAACATAAGTCCTCCATCGGGGCACCAAGACAGCCCTCAGCTGCGTAACAGGGACAAAAACCCACCAACCAGAATACCCCGATGGAGACGTCAGGACAGCCTCACGCTGTCATCAAAGATGAGCAGCTCGTGGTCACACGACTACTCATGGTCACACTCCACCTCTACGTCGTGCTCCACTTCGTAGCCGTGCTCCAATTTGCTGCTCAAAAACTCGACCAACGTCGACTCCAAAAACTGCCTGCTGCTGCTGCCACTGCCGCTACCTTCGCTGCCCTACCAGACCCGACTGGCGAAAGAAAACGGCAGTTCACCGACGAGAACATCAAAACAAAAAAAAACTTGAAGGTAAGGAGGCAGCAATCCACAAAGGGAACGAGCGGGGAACCAGCAGTTCCTGCAAAACCATCACTTAACGTGACAATATATATATATTTCTGACTCACGTCCGGATCGAACCCAGGTCTCAGGTGGAAAGCAAGGGCGTTATCCACTGGGCCACACAAGTCTAAAAGAAGTTGGAACCTGAGAGCAACTGCACCAAGGAATTACCTGGGCAAGCTAACTGCTTGCATACCAGCGAAGTCTTTCCCAACTTCCCGACTCAGCAATGACCCAATAGACAACATTTCATTCGAATTATCCCTTCTGAGTACACTCAGAAGGTATAATTCGAATGAAATGTTGTCTATTGGGTCATTGCTGAGTCGGGAAGTTGGGGAAAACTCGCTGGTTAGCTTGCCCAGGTAATTCCTTGGGTGTAGTTGCTCTCAGGTTCCAACTTCTTTTAGACTTGTGTGGCCCAGTGGATAACGCCCTTGCTTTCCACCTGACAGACCTGGGTTCGATCCCGACGTGAGTCAGAAATTTATTTCTGTTCCACACGTGATTGTGTGTTGATGATTTCTATATATATATATATATATATATATTATATGTGTATTCCATATGTCAAAATATATTTACTTCCATAATTCTTGTTATAGTTCCATCAGAGCTCAGTTACTGGTCTCTATTATCGCCTAATTTTATTCACAGATTCTCTGCCTATTGTGTCTTCTCTGTCACGCCATTTTGTTCAGATTTTTTTTTTCTATGAAAAGTATGACAATTTTATTGTTAGTCAGAGAGAGAGAGAGAGAGAGAGAGAGAGAGAGAGAGAGAGAGAGAGTCACGACTTTCTTGAACTCTGTCAATCGTTGAATAAAAGCTCTTTTATTTCGAGAGAGTTTGAGACCGAGAGCCTATTTAAAAGGAAATAAATATCTCATGGAAAAAGTTCTTTACCAGCAGAGAGAGAGAGAGAGAGACTAATACACACTGAATAATCCTTTACAAAAAGCTCTTTGAGAGAGAGAGAGAGAGAGAGAGAGAGAGAGAGAGAGAGAGAGAGAGTTATTTGAAAAGAAAAAAATATGAAATGAAATACATTACCAAGAGAGAGAGAGAGAGAGAGAACTTATCTGAATACATAACTGTGAAGGGACTTCCTTTCAATGTAGACTGTACCTGAAGCAATAAAATGACAAAAACGAATTCCGATTCAGTTTTCCTCATACTTTCTTTCTTCCCTCTTCTTCGCGATAGAAATAGAACAAGGGAACCGTTTTCTAGTCGTTTCATCTTTGTTAGAGAGATTTTTTTTCTTGGGATAAAAGATAGTATTCACCCATTACAAGTCTTCTCAACGGTTCTTTGAATTCCTCGGTATTTATCGTGTTCTTTCTCACAAACACGCATACATACATACACTCGCACACACACATACGTATGTGGGTGGATATCGTCACTAAATACAAAACACCTGAGTTCGACGGGGGATTTGTATGTGGAAGGCGATATCCACTTATACCTCACTTGCTGGCCGTGTGGTTTAAAGCGTCCACTGTAGTCCTGAGTTCTTGTCCTTCGCTGGTTCGAGCCCACGGGACGACGAACTTATTATCAACTAAAAAATTCCCCTTCGGTAACATATATGAAAATATACTACTTCCGAGGTAGAGCGAATTGGATATTAAAGGACGTTTGTAGCTTACTGATTTTATATGAATCACGTTTGATGATAAAAAGTCATATATTATATATATATGATTTTATATATAATCATATGATATATATAATATATATATATATATATATATATATATATATATATATATATATATATATATATATATATATATATATATATATATATATATATATATATATATGTGTATATATATATATATATATATATATATATATATATATATATATATATATATATATATATATATATATATATATATATATATATATATAATGTGTGTGTGTGTGTGTGTGTGTGTGTAGGGTCTAGGCTAAGAAGCCATGAGAGTAGCCGTCTCTTTGACCGTGGCTCTTATAAAAAAATGATTACGCTTACACTTAACAAACTCCTTCAAGAAATACTAAATGGTAACCAGAGTAATAACATACCAGTTACCGTCTATAACCTTGGTTAGGAAATTAAATGTCATCATATCATGAGATCCTGACACACGCCTTCTAATTAGTAATGAAAAATCTCAAAACAATGTCATAATGATTTGAAGAAATTGTACATTGATTCTCTGGTATCTTTAATTTTAGCCTGAATTTCCTTAGTGTTACCGAGACAGAGGTCTATACAATAGATTCTCACATATCTGTAATTTGAGTTGGAATTTTCTTTCATACCAAGTCAGAAATCTCTGTAATACCTGCCATTGGATAAAGCCGTATCTTTCAGTGGACGTTTAATCACAGTAATTCACAGTAAAATACCTGTTCCCAACTTTTTATGTAAAATGTATTGTTAAATGATGATCATTATTGTGTTGAATTCTGACGCCGTGAATCTCTGCAAGTTGCCATAGGCTACATTCATCCTTTTAATTCTGTCTATTTTTCGAAAAGTGAACCCACATATAATAAGTAGAATTTCTGGGAAGGCTGAGATTAACTTGAACAACGTTATTTTGGAAAATAAGGAATTTGAGAAATTCGATCTTTATTAAACAGATTTTTATCGAAATTAATCTGAATAATATTTCAGCTGGCAAAGTACATGGTAAAAACCAAAGTTATTATACACTATACCTAACATCTGTGAAAATGCTAATTGTTGGGTGTTTATAACAAGTCGTTTACTTTCAAAGAGTCAAAGAAGAATATTATATCTTATTGGAGTTGTAATCACCATATTTCACGAGCTTTCATGCTTTTCTTGCAACCTATTTTCATGAAGTGCTTTATTATAATTATAATTGAGTTTTTTTTTAGATTAAATTATTTTTTGGCAATAATTTTTGTGTAGACATTTGCAAACTGTTATAAAAACTTCTCTATCCTTATCCGCGTTAAATTTCATAGATGAGTATGATAATGTTACCAGAAATAGTATGTATCCTTATAGCGTCGACAGTTTCAAAGCTTTACAAAAAGTGACAGCTGTTAATATTATTCTGAAGGCAGGTGAATCAATAGAACCAGATGAAAGGCATTTTAAGTTGGTTACAGTTTTTAATAAGAAGAAACACTTAAATTAATCATAGAACTGGGGAAAACCTCATATAAATAGATATCACTTGATCAATGAGCAGGTTAAAGAAACGAGTGCTATTAGACGATAGACACCATGGACTGGGTGCCCCCATGTAAAGGGTATTAGGGCACGGCGTGGAACGTCAACAGAATCAGGATTAATAGAGTACAGAGTTAGTCCGCCCGGGAGTTATTCCTCATCTTCGTGACGTTGCTGTATGCTTGGAAGCTTTCCATAGAAGAAGATCAGGTAAACAAGGAAATGAAGGATCACTGTGTCAAATGTTTGTCCAATTCTCTCTATCTTTCACGACCTTATATGAGAGAGGTCCCCGTTAATCTCTAGGTACTGCTAATCTAAAGGATAAGAATAATTCTCCATATGTCTTTTTATTGCCATTTGGCTGACACAGGTGTGTCTGTCTAGGTAATAATCTGGATTCAGAGAGCCTCCTTGTTCTTCACTCTGTTAAGGTCAGATACTGACTAATGACTTTTCTTTATCTTAACCTCGACTATAAGCAGCCAGCGACGTCATGTGCGAGATTGTCCTTACTTTGGTCACAGGCGGACTAACCCTGTACTCTACTAATCCTAAACGGAATATGGAATCTGACACCCTGCGAAAGGTACAGGGAGAATCCTCGGATGCGTATAACGAAAAAGTAATTCTGAGATTCCCTACATTGAATTAAAGCTCATGGTAGCCAGACAGGATGGGCATCTACCATTGATTGCTTAAAAAACAAGATTGCTAGCCTCCGCAAAAGGTTCCTTATCCAGTCCCGGGTTCCTCTCACATTCGAATGACTTATTGCAAGTCACAGGGCCAACATTTGGCGAAATTTTGCAAGAATTCGCGAATAACTATTCTACGACATCCGAACAAGAAACAAGTAAACAGACAAATAGAGGAAACCACCAACTGTAGCAGTTTGGCCCAGGAAATAAAAATCCCAGAATGCCGCTGACAACCAGGCAGATGTACGTTATTCGTAGAACTGTACAACAGGTTATCTGAAGCCCTCAGGACACTTACCATAATCTCCATAATTGTAGGAAATCTCGAGGATAATACCTGGCTTTCTGGCAGAATTAATTATGCTTATTGCGTAGCAAGCTTTTATCGTTTACAGGCCTCCTTTAAGTACTATATTTGGAATTTCTAGAGGGGATCTCATTGTTCTTATGCGCTTTGCTTATGCTTAAATGAAGTATGTTTTTATAAGTAGTTTATTTTCACTCTCACCAATAACTGCACAATTTTTTGTCCTTCATTGGGATATGTTGACAGTTATTAAATAATTTTAATTTCGTCAGTGATTCTATGATCATTTTCTTTATTTTCTTTTAATGTACAGCTAATTACTTACTCCTGCAACCACAAATGCTGATATACGTTCGTATTCTAATTTTCCAGAGGAGGGCATATATCAGTAATTTCGTATATCCACGCCCCCCTGAGACCGTATATATTGGGAGGTAAAAAATCGTATTTTCACTCCCTCTAAAAGACCCCGTTGGTTAAGAGTTACATTTTAAAACTTATTTACAGGCTGCTGATGCTGATAATTCTTATCTTTTATTTTACCTTGTACAGAAACTGTGTTTGTTGACAACTATTTTTCTTTTTGTCTTCAGGAGTCTATAATTATTTCTTATACACCCTCTCCTATAACAGCACAGGCTATAAATCATTCTTTACCTTAACTTTTTCTAAAACTTGCATATGCTGATAACAATAATCTCGTAATTAACTTTCTCCAAAGCCTTCGCATCCTGATAAACACTTCTTATTTTACCTTATTCCGAAGGCAGGAAATGCTAACAACACTGTTTCTTAATTCCCTTTCCCCATCTCCTTCATGCAATCAGGATTACTGTCTGTCACCCCTTTGCTCTCCCTGGTCAGAATTCCCCTTCGTTTCCTCATATTCCTCCATCATTTCGGTTTCGTATTGTAATGGAAATTTCCCCCTGGGTATTTTTCTCGATCTGATCTGTTTTCCTGGCGGATCTCAATACGATAGATTATCTCAGAGAACTTATACCGTTGGAAGTTGTAATTTCCTTGGTGGGGAATACTTGCATGTTAAGTCATTTATTAAACTCTTTGATATAGAAGCTAATATAATATAGTCTCTCCATTTTATAATATTGATAATGTTTTAGTATTTAATGTTTCCTGAAAATAGACAACCAATAACAGAAAGAAGAAGAAGAAGAAGAAGAAAAGGGAGAGGATGAAGAAATGAAAGAGAAATAGTTCATAAGCCTGGAAATCATTTGA
>NC_089749.1:119750-142250 GCF_040412425.1 Macrobrachium rosenbergii | reverse complement strand
CTTATTCTAAAGAGATGCTCCTAAGTGTATCAACTTTCAGGTTCTCTGAACGGCATAAAATATATTCTTAATATTATTTTGGAAAATTATCGAACATGTTATCTCTCGCGAAGCAGGCAAATGCATCCAGCAACTATATTCTCTTGAAGTCATGAATGAATATTGCACTTTTATTTTCGAGCAAATAGTTTAATATTTACATATCTAAGTAGGTTTTTTGTGAATGTTATTAAATGTATCTTTAACAGTATTGCTTTTATCAGTGTGTGTGTATATAAATACTGCCCTTTGTTACAAAAAGATTTTAGTATAAGTAAGTGTAGAGATTTAACTACTCAGGATATTTCCCAGTTATCATGTATAATTGTGATAGTTATTTTGCGTTGGTGAAAACCTTGCCTTATTGGTAATGTTATCGTAAATATGCTGGTCAGGTCAACACTTGTTAAATTCAAGATAATAAAAAATTATCTATAATTTCCTTCTTTTTAAATGCAAGCATAATATTTCAAAACAGTCTCCATATTAATAACACATTTTTATATCTAGCTTTCTTTTTTTTGGAATGTAGGATGTACAATATTTCTATAATTTTATCAGTTACCCTTATGATTTAAAATAGGCTTAAAATTTCCTCTAGGTCTTAAATGGAAGCTAAAAAAAAAGGCTATGAGAATGTTATCGTAAATATGCTGTCAGTAATCACTTTTTTTGTAACTTTTCAAAACAGTCTCAATATTAATTTTTTTTTATATCTAGCTTTTTTTTGGCAGTGGCGGGATTATTGACTTATTCTGAATAGATCACCCTTGATTTTTTTTTTTTTTTTTTTCTTCCTTCAGTCAAACTCTTCATGAAAATGGTAAGTAAAATATATTTTAGAATTGCAAGTATGTTATAATTTAGCTTAAAGTTGCATTGAACTGTGATGTACATTCTTTGAAAATGTTGTCAAGTATTTATGAGTCACAGATCGAAGCAGCTATACAGATTTCTCATTTGTGAATTGCCATTTTTTTCTGGAAGTGTTGATTTGATTTGTCCCCTTATTCGGGCACTTATTTTTTTTAAACATGAATGGAATGTATAATTTCTCTCCGCGATACATTAAGAGGAAGTTTGTTTTGTTCACTTTTTTATATTGATGGAGGAAGCTGACTTTTTATACTTCCTGTCCAGGGTACATCGAGAGGACGTTTCTTTCAAATTCAGCTTTTTTTTTTATATACTGGAAGCCGGTTCTGTTCATAAAATATATAGTATGTCCCCTTCTACTGGATATGTGGCTTTTAAATCATGCGTGATTTAATGTATTTCTGTTTCTTTTAGTTTGTATGAAAGATTAATGAGAGTTTTTTTTATAAGATATTGTCAACTTACTTTTAAGAGGTAATTAGAATGCCAATATTTTTTAACTGTTGACATGCCAAGTTAATATGAACAAATCTGTCCGTTAAATATCACCGACCCCAAGTTCAGTGCCACTTCCACCCCCCACCAGCCCCATACCTTCATCCTTCATTCATTTAATTCTACTGTTTGACCTACCTTCAGTTTCGAAGGGTTTCCTTCGCTATCCCTAACCATATCCTGCTTCACTCTTTTCGCCTTTCTCTATGTCTCCTCATATAAAAGTTTAATACATATTAATTTTTGTTGGTTCTGTCTAATATCATTCTTCATTTTTTACGTTCATATTTTAACACTGAATTTTACTAGTATGTCATCATTCACCTATTCATTATCAATCATGTCATTAATTTATATATTTCACCTTCATTACGGCGCTGAATAATCCTGATGGGTTCCAGCGCTTGGTCTTCTAGACCTGAATTTCATAATCAATCAACCTATAAAGCATCACAAAGCTGAAATGCGAAAATCATAATTTTTCCTTTCTTTGATACCTGACCCATTTTATGTTTTCATAAGCATTAAGGGATAGCTTTTCTTCCTACAAATGGTTGGGGGTGTTGGGGAGGGGGGGAAGAATTATAGTTTCCTTTTATCCTTAAATGTGGGAGGATAGGGTTAAGAAAAAAATTCTTTTCCCTTACTCGCATGTAACTATAAGTTAAAACGCTAATCTGCGCATCCTTAACTTATTGCAAATGGATTTTAAAGTCTAAAATTTACGTGATCTGGGGGAGGTTGTGCATAAAGAATCTGAATAATGTGGTCGGCATTTTGCATATCAAAAAGGTGCAGGACAACAGGCGATAAGATTTCTTCTGTACACTTACTTTTTATATTTCATCAGTCTGCTAGTAAAGGACAGTGTGTCGAAAGGCCTAGCAACCACTCTGTTGTTTCACTTTTCACTTTTCCTTTGTGGCATTTGCCTTTATTTATACATTCATCACATTCCGTATTTTGTGAATTATTTATGTATATATATATATATATATATATATATATATATATATATATATATATATATATATATATATATATATATATATATATATATATATATACACATATTATATATATATATATATATATATATATATATATATATATATATATATATATATATATATATATATATATATATATATATATATATATATATATATATATATATATAACATATTATATATATATATATATATATATATATATATATATATATATATATATATATATATATATATATATAATATATATATATATATATATATTATATATATATATATATTATATATATATATATATATATATATATTATATATATATATATATATATATATATATATATATATATATATATATATATATATATATATAGCAGTTGCCTTATGGGCCTACTACCCAGACCTAGATATATAAGCAAATGTAACAAAAGGATAGCTTACTGTCTTATTACATTTAACACAGAAATAGGGAAGGTCGCCAGAAAGCCAATGAATTATCTTAATTCATTTTATTCCACACAATTCAAGCAAGTAGACTGAATCTTGGCTGGCATGCAAACCTGCAAAATAAGTGCACACATAATTTACAACCAAGTTTACCAACAAATATCTTATACTAAAATTACAGGTAACTGGCTTTCAAAATGCAATAGTGCTTACACAAAGATAACGCAAAGTGGAGCCATGGATCGTGGTTTCACTAGGTAGAGATGACTGTCAGTTCAGAAGCTGGCTTGCCAGTGGCAAGGCTGAATTAGTAATCTTCTAAGGCAACGTATCACAAGGTAGTAGGTGGCAGAACACGAGGAACAAGATAATCAGTCTCTGGAAATAGATTTCCCAGATAAGAATTCGTACATGAAAAGGTTCTCTCGCTTGCAATGATTTATCACAATGGAGAGGTGTTTTAATCAATATCACTGAGCACAGATGTATTCATTTACTGGACGTATTCATAAGGAAATACACATGCAATGTATTACATGGGATTCATGTTGGGAGATGAAAATCTTGAAAGTGAGAGATTTTAGTGGAGAAAAAGACACTGGCAATTAATTGTTAATTTCAGACTTACCGGCAATCCAGTATTGCAGGTGCACCACTGCATTTAGCCTGATCTAATGTATGCTTTCCTTCACTTGTGACCTAAGAAGCACACGTGGCCATGCCAAAGACAAAGGACTACACCCCAGAGATAGGGTGTAGGAGTTGAGGTGGTACTCTGATGAGCGCTGAGAGAATACTGCTTTGGTAAGCCCCTTGTTCCCTTCCTTCGCCCAGTTGTTATTCGCCTAGGTGCCTTCGGATTAACGAAGGAGTGCCCACATTCCTGAAAGAAGCAGTTAAGGCTAGCAGACAGGAAATCACAAGAATATAATTCTTGGAACAAGGGTGTCTAAAGGGACGACTAGCATGTCTGTTAGCCCCATGACTAATCCAAACTTCTACCTGATCTGAACTTTTCTCCCCCGGCTGTAAGTTTACTACCTCGAGACTCTTCCTAATCTCTGTCTGGGGGTCACCCCACCTCATTGTATTGAAATCTGACCTCTGTGTTAAGAGGCCAGAGAGACGAGGCAGCATATATACATATATATATATATATATATATATATATATATATATATATATATATATATATATATATATATATATATATATATATATATATATATCATATATATAATATATATGTGTGTTTTATGTGTAGACATGTTGTAAGCTTCAGAAAATTCTTGTTTGATTCCAGAATTTCTTTAACATCATTCTTCTGAAATAGGATGATTTATTTAGCTTTACCAGTACTATTCGTACAATATATTCACTGGTATATCTGGTATAAGTCACCACTAATTTACCGAAAGCGATGAAGAAGACTGCTGAATCCTTTGCCTAAGAAGTTCGCTAGTTTTGATATTAAAGGGGCATGTTAACTATTAGGAAATAAATGAATACTACTTCTTTTTCGGCGTAGGTTATCTAGCTTTGTCGAGTTGTGAATAACTTTTTGCATACTAATCATAATTACTTGCTTTCTTGCGATAATATGAGAAGTGATGAAAAGCGATATCCGAGCAAATATCCTATTCGAAGTATTGTCTGCTGGAGAGCATAAATTGTGAAACTATAGTTATAGATGAGAAGATATTACAGCAATATGGAATATAGTTGTACAATTAGGACTTATAATATATGCATTTTTACGTTCCTTTCAGACGACATGCTTTGAAACAACGCAACAAAATATTTGTAAATTCACTAAAAAAATAGCTTTTAAGACGGCCATTTGGGCGCGGTGTACAGTCTGTAGGAATGATTTTGCAGCGCTCTTTTCCCTCTATATTTTCCGATTCCGTGGTCTTTTGTCCAAGCAGATACAACAGTGAGTGAATATGGAAAAGAATTGGAGTTAAGCAGAAAGGATGGAAGAATAAAAAGACTCAAGAAAAGTGAAAGTTGAATTAGTGTCATAAAACCAGACAGTGGAGGAAAGTAAATAACTAATGATATTCTCCCTAATATTTTCCAGTTCTGTTTTTATTTAATATTGTCTCAGTTCCCTATTTCATTTGACGTTTGATACGTCAATTCCTATTATTTATTAATCCTTCTCCTGAAATTATTTTATAGTTCACCTTTAAAATAAGTTTTGTTTGATATAAAAATGTTTGTCAGTCAGTTTTAATGACATGTTGAACTAGGTCGAACATCATTCGATTATATATTTACCTTAATTTTCAGTTCATTCGTTACTGAGAAATTAGGTAAGTTTTTTTATCAATATGGCTCGTCTGATTTGATTCATTATTTGATTGTTTGGCCCTCATCTTTCCAAGAACCTAAAGCCGTTTTTTTCTGAGCCCTGCATGCACTTCTTTGGCGTATATTGATATTGAAGTCATTTCTGTTATCTGTCTCTTTCACACCCTGTAAATGAAGGAATGGATATTTAATTATCACAACTTTACCCTGTTACGTTTTCTCTCTCTTTGACCTCTTACTTGTTTTACCAGTACTCACCTGTCAAAACCGACCAAGCAGATATTGAACATAGCACCTTTAAAGAGTGTTCAGATGAATATTAAATTTGAAAGGCCTATTGACTTTAACATAAGAAATTGAAACGTAATTACAATTTTTCTCTTTAGAAAGTCGTAAGAGTAACTCAGTCTATGACAGGTTTTTGATGAAGTAAGAGAGGTCTTGAAATGGATTACAATACGACGAAAGTAATGATTATCTTCGAATATGTCTTTTTGATAAACATGAGTTACTGTGGAGTTAAAGTTTACACAGAATTGGACATCTAGCCGTTCTAAGAACTCCATATATGTCTCCTTGTTCTGAGGAACGTAAATTGCTATCATCATTTTTAATGGGATCTGCTTCTTCAAATGCATAAACCCCGTTTCCTACTCCGAGAGTTTAAATAACGGTGATCATAATTAAAGTAATTATGAATGATTCTGACCTTAAGCATAATCCTTGAAAATAAAGAGCCAAATTTGGATTCTAAAATAAATCCCTGCTTCCTGTGACACTGAATTACGGGCAAAGGAATTTTTCTGGGTAACATTTCTCAAAAGCGGAGACGAACGTTTGTTTGAAGAGAAATATTTAAATAGCTAGTGCCTTGGAGAGGAGAGGAGAGGAGACAGACAGAGAACGAGTTTATTGCATAACGGCTCCATCTGCCAAATTTCTTTGAGATGAAAGGATCCGCAGAAAGATTATATTTGAATGTGAGGGAATCGCTTTCTCCGACAAACAAACGTCTTGAAATTCATTGCGGAAAGCAAAGATGCACCTGGATATTATGAAGCACATATCTTAATAAGTCTCTGTGATATCTTGGAAGTTAAAGTTGTCTTTTCGTTTATACATATATAATATATATATATATATATATATATATATATATATATATATATATATATATATATATATATATATATATATATATATATATAATATATATATATATATATATATATATATATATATATATATATATATATATATATATATATACACTGATGCTCTTCTACACATTTCTTTATGCATGTATTTTTACTTGAAGCAAATTGTGCGTTGTGAAGCAAGAATACGATGACCGGTTTGATCAATATAATTTTAGGTGCTGATTTAATATCACTTGGAATTGGCAGCTTTTTGTTATACGTCTTTGTTATTTATAAAGATTTTATTTTTCCCAGGGAAAAATTTAGTTAATTGTTCCGTCGTTGTCTGTGCTTCAGCATCTCAATCCATGTGTCATTATTATCCTTGGCCCTGCTGTGGTCAATTTCAGAATTCATATTTGACTCCAGCGACCACCGTGGTCCTTGTAGGCGTTGCTTAAGGTTCTTTGCAGCGTGCCTTCGACCCCTACCCGCAACCTCTTCCTTTTTACTGTACCTCCTTTCATATTCTCTTTCTTCCATCTAACTTCCCACCCTCCTAACAATTGATTCATGGTGCAATTGCGAGGTTTTCCTCCTGTTAAACCTTTCACCTTTTACTGTCAATTTCCTTTTCAACGTTGAATGACCTCATAGGCCCAGTGCTTGGCCTTTAGCCTAAATTTTATATTCAATTCAATTCAATTCATCACTTTGCCATTATCCCAAGGGTACAGTGTTGTTTAAAGGGCAATACAGCGCTGCTGTCCGATTTAGCGCTGACGCGATACGTAAGGTCATATAGTGTACAGAATGTAGTTTTTATTTGTCCTATTTTTTCAGATAAGCAAAAACAAAATTGAAACTGACACTTATTGTATGCATGTAACTAAAACGCAACATTTTAAAACTTGACTGTAAAACATTTTCCGCAAAAATAGTCAGACAAATGTTTAATTCGTGACATTTACATTAGGCCAATTTTGCATACGTTTCGTGTTATTTCAACTTTGGTATTGTGCAAACTGTATTGCCGTATTTGTTGTGGCATTACATAATAATAATAATAATAATAATAATAATAATAATAATAATAATGGGGAAAATGATACCAAGAACACAGGAATAGAGTTAAATATTGGTTACAAACGTGACAACTGCACGATTTCTGTCGAAGATATTTGCGGGACGTGCATATTCACCAACATTATTATGGTTTGGCCAGACAGCAGTGAGCAGACGGGCACGCGCGCATTTATGGTAACTTCAAACAACTAGTACATATCTCGCCATACATATGCCCTACGCGTGTATTTACATTTATTGTGGACATTATGCATACTTATCAATATACTAACGATTAAAACATAGCTTGGTATATTATGCAATACATTACTTATAAATAGTCATATTATTTATTGTGTATTTATTTCATTCATTACACCAAATCATATTTATTAAGGTATTATTTATTATGTATTTATTTTTATTTATTATGCTAAATACTGCATATATTTAGTATATTTTATGATAAAAACCATTCAAACAATCAGAATTTATACCGGTAACAGACACAGCAGGCTTCTCTGTCACTGAGTTCGTCTGTTTTGTCTTTCTACGCCTGAACAAGAAGGCTTTGGTGCCGGAGTAGCAATGACACCCTTTCTAATAACAAATCGATCCATTTGATACGAGTGTGGTTGCATGAACTATTATATAACTAAATGGGACTTCTGCACACTCCTAAAACTTAAATGTAGTAACCATGTTCTGTTTCAAATCTGGAAGTAGGCGTCGCAGGCTTACAGCTTACCGTTCCATTCACGTTCGCCGCCCTCTTCTTGATATGAGGTTGGCTGGCACCGGGTTACACCTCTGCCAGCTCCGGTGTTACAGGTGCCACTCCCAAGTTATATTATAGACTATTCGGCTGGTTTCACTTCTCACTTGATTTAAGCGTCTGACAGCTTTCCAGGGAGGTTTCGTATTCGCTCATTGCCACTGACCTCTGCTGAGAGTGGTCAGTCAGACAGGGCACTTCGCCATAGCAGCTACTAGAGAAGTTTTTGAATTTGAGGATTGAGGGCTGTTCTTCTGTTATAATTAGTGAGACGGATGATAAAGTGCATTTCGCATAAATGTGAAAAGGACTAAGAATATGAACGTTGGAAAGAGCTTATATGGAGATACAGATATTTTTGACATCAGAGCATTAATATCAGTAAATCAGCGTAATCTTTAATAATATTTGCAAATACCGTAAAAAAATCATTATTATATATATGACAAAGACGACTGGACTCGGCTGGTCAAAGTTTTGCCTTGTGGTAACTTATGAATGTCTCACTTATGTTTGTTTTTTTCCTGAATATCCAAACTTTTGTTATGGTGATTTTCATACGTAAATTACCGTCTAGGAAGCATAAATTTCAATATGATGAGTTTATTCATGAAGAATCAGGTTATGATAATCGTTTTTTTTGTCAAATTCATACGCATGTGGCTAAACAGTCTGACTCCCCCTCTGCTGCTTAAGAAATTCGTGAGAGAGAAAAGTACCTTGCGTGGTACAGTCATCGGTAACTGCAGCAGTCAAATGATGTCATCTTTATAGCTGAGTCCGCTTTTCCCGAAATTGCGAGAGTTCTGTTCCTTCGCTCATTTGTTAAAAAAATTACAGCGCAAGCAGCTCAGTGAAGGTCATCTATCTTTCCCATAATGGTGGTGGTATTATCATGGATATTCATAAAATTACAAATCCGAGCTTTTTATTTTCGGCTAGGAAGTCGAGTTTTAGATAATTGAGATTTTCAGCTCGAAACTTTGTCCCTGTACGAGACTTTTAGGGCCGTCAATGCACCTCACGCGATTGCACTGCAGACACTAGCAAAGGGTGTTTGCAGCGTTCCTAGCTAGACCCACTTTTTGCTTTTATTTATTTCCATGCCCGCACTCCTTTTTCAACCATCCAGCTAGCCAACCTCTAGACTATTTTTTTTAGTGCACATGGGGAGTTTTCCCAGTTTTCACCCCTAGATCATTTTACTTAATCTCATCTATTTTCTGGTTTCTTTATCTTGCTGTGGAAACTTCTTGACCCTCACTTTTCACTGCGTAAAGCGTTGAATGGCTGAAACTTCCCTAATGGTTGGCTTCATAGCCTAAGTTTCATCCTAATTATTTAGATTGATTTTGCTGAGACAATTATTTTACCTACACTCTCTCTCCCTGCTGTCACGAGGCTCTGTGTTAGTCAAATCTCTCTCTCTCTCTCTCTCTCTCTCTCCTCTCTCTCTCTCTCTCTTACCAGAAACAGGCAATTCTATTTCCAAACGAATGTGTACCTTTCTCTCGAGCGCGTGAATGACATTTTCATTTATAAATAAAAGTCATTGAAGAAATAGGAGCTATAAGTGAAAACCGTAAATATCTCTAATGCAAAACGTCAATTATTAGAGACTATGAAAACATTAAAATAAAAATTAAAACCACCATAGAAATTATTCCTTTTTTTTTTTACATTGAGTTATAATACCTTTGGAATGCAAGAAACTTATATGTCTCCCAAGTTCAATTCTGTTCAGAATTAGACACCGGTGGTCCAATATCGGACGACAGACGAATTGAATTATGGACAACCAGGAGGAGGTATTGAACACCAAAATAGGGAATTCCTCAAATTTGTAACATATCATAACCTTGGCTCAAATTTTCCATTCCTGCGCCCAGTAATCGACAATTGGAGTGCGATTGCTTGTTCTGGCCAGTCCCATGAAAGCTATTGCTTTAACTCTGTCTGGTTAAACTACGTAATAATAATGATTATGTTCAGGATGCATGTTCAAAGCAAATTTTTAAACATAAATTTTAATGTTTATAAACAAGTAAAGAAGGCGCCAGTTTCTTCGGCGCAATCGAGTTTTCTGTACAACATATAATGCTGTATAAACCTATCAGGTACGACCGGCCAGCATTATCAGTCGCTCCCCAGATGCGGTCAAGTAAATGTGCGTCGCACGCAGCCTCGGAAAGAGCTGTCAGACGAACGATCCACGGCTGTCCTTAACCTTAAATAAAATAAAAACTACTGAGACTAGAGGGTTGCACCTTCGTATGTTTGATAACTGGAGGGTGGATGATTAACAGACCAATTTGCAGCTCTCTAGCCTCAATAGTTTTCAAGATCTGAGGGCGGACAGACAGACAAAGCCGGCACAATAGTTTTCTTTACAGAAAACTAAAAAAAAAAAAAAAGCGGCAGAGTATAGCGCAATGTCCATTTCTGAAAGCTTAAAAACCTTACCGGGGATGAAATAAAGTTTATTCAAATTCTTTTTGACATGAAAGGAGTATTATTCGACGTAGAGAAACCAAGATGTTTTGCCTAAGGCTGAATTTTTATATTTTTAAGAGCACGGTATATTCGAAGTATATGGGAATAATTAGATAACAAGAAAAAGCTACATATTCAACCCTCTACAAGGTATCGGAAGCTTCCAAGAAAAAGAGTAAAGATGTATTGAAAAAATCGGAACTAGAATGCAAGAAAGGTAGGCTATTTGAAATTCAGTCTGTCATCTTGAAGAAACCGTTCCGTGAATTCCACATTTACTTATAAATAAAGTTAAAGAAAAATTCTTCTTGAAAGATTGCCTCATTAATGTTCTTCCTTAGTTTTAATCATAAGACTGTATATAGTTTGACGGAGATCTAATGCTTTTTCTCTCCCTTCCTTAGTCCATAGGCCAATCCCACAAATTGATGCTCGGTAACACTTTGGGTAGCAAATTCTTAACATTAGTTTTTCAAGCAAAATCTGTTATTAGTTTTTCAAAGCAAAATTCTGACATAAGTTTTTCTTCATAATTTATAAAGATCCTGACTTTAAACCAACAATCAGAAAAATACACATATTCTACGATATAAAAAAATGTAGAAGTTTACCCCTTTCGATTTGTATTGTTAGAAAAGTAAGCCAGGCAGAATTAGTGCCGGAATGTAAGAATTATTTAGCTTTTAATACAAATATTTTAATATTATGATTATTACAGTCAAGTTTTATGATCACATATGGGCCTACTACACAAGTTTAGCATAACAGCAGCGGAGCTCATTGGTGCACCTTTGGTCCACATTTGTGTTAAATGATAGTAACTTTTAGTCAGGTTCTCTCTGCAAGCATTGGTTAATGACAAATATCACTGGACTAGTTTATTCACATTAACAGATCGTGTATTTTTACAATGATGCCCAAACAATTATTTTCAACATAGAATTAAAAACAAAGCACGTCAAATTTCAAAGACACGAACGTAAGAATGAAATAGAAAAGTAAATATTGGCAGAGCACTGAAAGAAACCCCGAGAACCACAGATGCCTGGGTCCTCTAAACCCCCGACATTGGGAAAAATAGAATCAGATATTTTAGCTCTGTAGAGCCAATAGAAACAAGTAAAAAATGTGCCGTAGTGTCTTCGGCGCAATGGAGTTTTTCTGTGCAGCCCGCTACAGCATATAAATCAAAGCCACCGAAAATAGATCTGTCTTTCGGTGGTCCCTATCTACCGCTGTATGAGCCGCGGTCAAAACTATAACTACGGCCGGTGATGGCCTATCTATATCGTTGCCGAAGCACGATTATGGCTAACTTTAACATTAAAATAAAATAAAAACTACCGAAACTAAAAGGCTGCAATAAAATAGTACAGTATGTGAGTAGTAGAAAGTTATGCCCTCATAGCTTTCTACTGCTCACATAATATTCGAATTATATTCTGTAATAACGCACATTTGGCGTTTTTTACTTAATTACACAAATTGTCCATAACAAAGAAATATCGATAATCCTCATCTATGTTACGAAAATTCCGCGACCACTACCCTGGCTGAGCGGTACCGCTTATCTGCTTGCAGCGTGATTATCTAAGTGGTGGTACAGTAATAAACACTCAAATTAGGTCTTTGGTACTGAACATCCACTGCCCCTACCTCAGCCTAATTTTCTCCACGAAGACGCATAACTGCAACTTGATGATCTTCTCTAGGGTTGTTGACAAGCTTCAGTGCCCATCTATTCAGCTGTTGGTGACTGTCATGTGTCGGGGTTTTGTCGAACTATTTGTAGATTTGTTGGACTGCGATATGTGTCATTCAGAAATAATGTATATTTCTACAGGCTCCTCTTTGGTTCTGGCACTCGGCCAGGTTTTGATAACCGAGACGAGTTCTCTGTGTGAGTTGCTGCCGTTGTTTCTCCACGACATGTTCCCTAATGGCGCCCTCCTGAAAGGTCGTCACATCCTTTCACAGACTCATCACAGTCATTTCCATTGGTGGCGGTTTAGAGATGTATAAAGTGGTAGATCATATTAGTCTTCTAAGAAAGGTATGCTTCATGGAGCTGAGGTTGTTCAACATTAGAGGCTCGCTGTTTTTCTGTAAGAAAAAAAGTAATAGGTTGATATTTTCCCTTAGGCTTCAAGTTTTCAGACCATTTGTCTTGATGAGATTTGGTGAATTAGTGTCAGCTTTCAATGTCTGCAGAGGTTTAATCATTATGAATCTTTTTATTGTTGAAAATATCAACGTTGTGATGAATGTGGGTAGCGTTTTTCTTCCCGCAAAAATACGCCAGGTGATCAATATTGCTTCAAGATTTATTATTATTATTATAATTACCTTTTGTCACCAGTTCTATTAGATTATGCCTTCAAATCTCTAGTGTGAATAAACTTATTTCCGAAACTTGTCTTTATTTGGCTCTTCACACCAGGACACTAAGGACCCTTACACAAATTAATTATCTCTCTCTCTCTCTCTCTCTCTCTCTCTCTCTCTCTCTCTCTCTCTCTCTCATTTCTCTCAAATGAACATTTACCTGAAATGTGATCTAAAATTCTCAAACATGGTGCTGTTTCAGCTGACTAAACATCTGAACGCTCAGCATGCCAGGGAGTATTTGCCAGTCTTCATTATCTAATTTCAGAATTGAACA
This sequence comes from Macrobrachium rosenbergii, assembly GCF_040412425.1. NCBI lineage: Eukaryota > Metazoa > Arthropoda > Malacostraca > Decapoda > Palaemonidae > Macrobrachium > Macrobrachium rosenbergii. The sequence goes on along the minus strand of NC_089749.1, from coordinate 128,936 downwards.
ATGAAAGCCTCACTTACGTCTCATCAAATACTGTTTATCAGAAACAAAGCAGTTTATGTACAAATTAAACAGCTTCACGCTCAGATGCCTAATATTCCATTAGTATGCTCACTGCTGCAGAGTTTATTCATGAAACGGGAGAAACTTGATGTACTTTTCATTAATATGGAATAGAATGAATAATATAGCTCCTTCGGTCTTTTGTGAAACTGGCGTATTAAGTCGGTGTTTGAAACTGTTTTCAATATCCTGCATGAAAATGAACTGAAAATCATCTTTGAATGATAGAAAGGAAAACCCCAGCATTATTGAATATAATTATTTCCACTTATCACACCTGAATTTAATCATGCAAACAGGAAACTGTTTCCCCAGTCTTGTTCCGTGTATATGAATTTATCAGTATTACGCCAAGGGACAAGGGATTTGCTCTTTATGGGCCTATCTACCAGTCTTGAATGTCTCCTTTCAGTAAAAGGGATTTTTAAACTAATTGAAGGGTGCTTATAACTTCCAGGTGCTAGAAAATTTATTTCATAATTCCTTATCAGTTTCATTTCTTCCATTACAGTTCGCGGACTTATCCCATATTTATTTTTCCCTCTTTACAATGACTGTTAATTGACGACTAAATGCATAAGAATGGATTCATGAACCAAGTCCTTATTAAGAAATAAAATGTGATAGGTAAAAGATTCCTTCTGGCTGGTGCGTCCTCTTAACGGAAAAAATTTGTAGAGTAATAAGGTTCAGAACGATACAGATTGCATCTCTGAATGCATTTTTTTAAAGCGCTGGTCAAAATAGGAAACGACAGAAAAGGACGACTCGCGTAATACGTCTTAGCAAAACGATGCAGATGGAGACTAGGCCATCAATGGAGAATTGGGATAGGGAAAGTATTAGAATTGATGGAACGTATTATTTTAAATAATTGAGACTCTGTGCAATGCAAATGTGACCTGGGAGCGTATGCAATGTGTGGATAGTTAGACGTGTCGTTTAACTGTTTTTGCATAGAGATACCACCTTAATTTTTTTTTATACCTTCAATACGGCAGATAGGGAGTGAACAAATAAAAGTAAAGGGAGGTTAGCATGGGTTATTTTTTATATTTATAACTTCTCATATTCTCTCTGATATCGTTTTGTCAGAATAATTCTGTCAAAATATTTCTTTCATTACACAGAATCACTAGTTTCAGGTTTTTTTTTTATTCACTGTTTAAATATTCCGTTAAGTATTAGCAAGACAGGTTTCATTAACACCAGTTTTTTGAAGGACTGGATATTGTTACCGTTAAAGCTCTATATTTCAAGAGAACTTTGTATGGATATGATTAATATTTATATGTCATACATCAAAGCTGTATTATTTCAAGCATTTAAGCGTAGATGTTATATTTGACATGTCCTGCAATAGTTATTTTACCTCCTCTTACTCTCTAATGATTTAATCTAATTAGACTAAAACTTTTCAGACTAAAATATACTATATATCAATTTCTTCTTATTTTAAGCTACTTGCGTTGATGGATATATATTTAATGCGCATAGAAACAATAAAAGACTTCGTGAATAATTGCAGCACCCATATTGGTTTTGCTGTTAATTGTTCCGCTTTCATTTACAAATGTAGATAACTGAAAAGTTTTTTTTATGAAATATTCACAGTGCGAACAAGATAGCATTGAAAATATTCAAAATGGGATAGGAGATAGTTATTAGTGAAAGTGCAGTGAGTTTTTAAAATGAATTTTTAATTGACGTAGCTAGATAGCAGTAATGGCACCAGATATGGATGATGTTTTTAAAACTGTAGCAGTTGCCCTTCATAATTGGAAATGAAAAATATATAAAAATTATTGTTATATATCAGAATTCATAATATTATCAGTCAGAAAATTTCTAGAAATACAACATCTTAAGTAACATGATTTTTTCTAAACGTGATTCCAAATTGGCAATCATTTGGTAAAGAAGGAAAATAATAGCATCAAAGAAAATTTCTATATATAAGATCATTTTGATGTTATCATTGGCTTTTTGTTTCTGGTGATAGAATAAATAACATTCTTTCATAAACTAAACCAGAAGTAACTTTTTCTTAACGTGATGTTAAAAGTGGGTATATAACAAGAAAAATTCTCTCTCTCTCTCTCTCTCTCTCTCTCTCTCTCTCTCTCTCTCTCTCTCTCTCTCAAGAACTGGAATAAATGTGACGCAGCAGTTAATGTTGCAAACTAAAAAACTCCTAAATAACTAGTTATGGATGCTGCCAGCAATATGTTAATGCTGCCAGTCTCTCTCTCTCTCTCTCTCTCTCTCTCTCTCTCTCTCTCTCTCTCTCTCTCTCTCCTAAATAACTCGTGATGCAGTAGTTAATGCTGCCTCTCTCTCTCTCTCTCTCTCTCTCTCTCTCTCTCTCTCTCTCTCTCTCTCTCTCAAACTCGTGCTGATGCAGTAGTTAATGTCTGCCTCTCTCTCTCTCTCTCTCTCTCTCTCTCTCTCTCTCTCTCTCTCTCTCTCTCTCTCTCTCTCATCCAACTTCATCATCATCATTATCATCATCTTTTCAGAATAACTTTGCGTCGTATGGGTGAACTTGTTTAAAATAAATTTATGGATAATTTTTGTATTAACAAATTATCATTAATTTGCAAATTACAACATGATTGTTTTAAGTTTCATGACAATTAGGTCCTATATGTTTGGAAAAAATTTGCAAGTACAGATTAAAGGAAAACGGAATTAGGACATTTATAAGAAAGGAAAATGAACGAATATTTTGATTCTAATTTAGAAAAAACAAATCATACAAATTCTGTGACCTCAGTTATGAATATAGTTATTTCATAAATATAAATTTCAGGATATGTCTCATTTGGGTATCGGTTAATTTAATGCATGACTGCTTTTGCCGATGGAACTTATTTATTACTTTTCAGTGGTGCCGCGAGAACTCTTACCTCAACCGAATTATTAAGGTTTTTATTTGTTTTTTTGTATTAATAATCGTCTCGTAAAGTATCCCAATAATAAGAGTAAATATCTGGAGAAGAGGGCATATTTGTGTAGTAATGAAATGACAGTTAAGATTGTGGCATTATTCTGAAGGATACACAGATTATCTTGATATAATTCTTTAATATGAAATGTAAAAGTGGAAAGTTGAAAACAGTGTTGTAAAGAAATCACTGAGTGAATAAATATCAAAAGTTTTGTATTGCAACTGTGAAGGTAAAAGGCATTTGGGAGGAAATGGAAAGCAAGTAAAATTTGGTGTTTATGAAACAATTCGATGACGAGGAAGTCTAACCAGGGCGAGAATGATATGTTGATGAGATAGCCTCCTTTTGCGGAGTGACCACTTGCAAATGTATATGATGACATATTATTATTATTATTTTAGTTATTATTATTATTATTATTATTATTATTATTATTATTATTTTTTGATGAAACCCATTCACATGGAACAAGCACACAGGGACCATTGGCTTGAAATTCCAGTTTCCAAGAATGTTTGTTTCAACCTCCCACCGCAGACCCACACTGCAGCAGTAACTGATCATGATACAGAGCCAGTGACTTTTCATCGCCCTGGGGGAAACGCGAACCCGCGACATCTGAGTGGCATGCCACGGCACTAACCACTACACCAGCGGACCAGCCATACCTATATTTGTTGACGAATTTGATGACGTTGACACCTACTTAATGAGTTACTTAATGCAAATGGAGTCTAATGACGATGTCAACTCTTTCTGGGTGGGACCCCATCTACAGCACAGTCGTTCCACTTTCGGGATGCCATTTAAATGATGACACTTGAAATTTGCTTATAAATTAACCTCATAAAGAGTTAGACATTACCGTTTTTTTAACCATGTTCATGTGACTTCTGTGTCGTTTTCATGTATTCTTTGGTTGTTTAATTAATCTTTGATGGTTAAGGACAAACTAATTGACATCTACCCGTAGTGTGCGTGAGTTGGTCTGAATTAGCTAGGGCATAGCATTCTCCTGTATATCTTTGTAATAACCACTAAGAATAAAGGATACTTCTCTTTCATCTTACCACCAACATCTTTAATATATATTATTTGTGGGTAGTGGTGGGGATGCGAAACCACGCCCCTTTCCCATTTACCAGCTCCAAGTAAATGCAACTGCCAAATTTCAACGAAATCGAAATTTCTCGATGCAATGGTGTTTTGGGTGTGTTTCCGACTGTGAATCCTGTATCGACATTTGGAAGGAAATAAAGCAACTCTCCCTTACGTACCAGGATTCGAAATCTGGTTACCAGGAACAGCTGTTCAGCGCCATGTCCCTCCTGCTGTCTTGAATGATAGGGAATTGTTTCATAGTTCAACTGCAAGATTTTCTCTCCTGTTACTCCTTTCAGACCTTCTTACTGTCAATTTCTCTTTCAACTGAATGACCTCATAGATCCCAGTGCTTAGCCTTTGGCTAAATTCTATATTCTATTCTTTATACTTTGATTAACGTATATCGATTTAATGATAATAATCCTGTATACAGTACAGCTCATCCCCGGTAGGAAAATATTAATTTACTGCTACATCGTAACATTGCTCAGTTAGATATCAGATGGGTTCATATTATATCAGACCAAATGTATCAGGATGTAAATATAATTTACCATCGTACCTGATTGGCCCTTATTTATTAAATATATATATATATATATATATATATATATATATATATATATATATATATATATATATATATATATATATAATATATAATATATATATATATATAATGATTACATCTATATATATATATATATATATATATATATATATATCATACATATATATATATATTTTTAATTCTCTTTGGTAACAAAAAAATGACTATGTTTAATTTAGTCATATATGTGGCAAACTTCGTCGTACTTGATAGTTTTTCATACCCCGATTTATTTTTATGAAATGTAGACCGATACTGTTATATATATATATATGAGACAATCATTGATAATTTTCTTCATATTTATATAACTTTTCCGCTATGAGATTGGACATTAGCCCGTAACGGCTATATAACTGTGCGTACATCTTCCCGGCTGACTTGTCTGCTATATTTTAATGTAATCAAAGCTGTATAATCATACTTGATAGTTTTTCATACAGTGACCCGTGTAAATTTTTTTGCAAAATAAGCTGCAAACGATCCTTAAAAATATGTGTTATCATTGATAATTTCTTCATATTTATGTGAACTTTTCCGCTGCGAAGGTTGGACGTTCAGTGACCTGTTTAACTAAATCCTCCGCCGGCGCTTGTTTACTTGTTAAGTCACGGAAAAACTCACTACAAAATGTCATACAGTGACCCACGTGTATATACTGTTAACAAACTAAAATGTTTCTTAGTAGCTAGTTCTTAGAATCCGTTACGAATTTTGGATGGAAAAAACCGGTCTGTTTATAAATATAAACGATTCCTGTTGATTCATATGTTAACAAGGAGAATTAAATTCCATGCCAAAATTTCACGTATAATTGAAAAATATGTGATAAGTCAATAATTGAAGAGTTAAGAAAAATTACCTGTACAAACTGGCCCCGACCATTAGTTTACATAAGGAATCCCTGAAGGCTGACTGTGAGCTGGAAGTGAAATTAACAGGAAGTTGTATAGGCTGCCCCATAGTGTATGTACGTTCAGTCAGATTCGAGACTATGCCTGTTTAGAAATTAAGTGAAAAATAGCCAAGAGTTCATCTCCAGCAGAGTCAACTAGTATGACCTCGAGATCCATTATTGATCCGACAAACTACACTTGATTATTACAGACAACGGATCCACTCTTTAGAAGTTCAGTTTATCCCAGCTTTGTTTTTACTTGCAATCTTGCAGATTTCATAAATTTCTGGAAGAAAATCAAAATAAAAAGTGAGTATCCTCTCAAACATATGTGCAGGAAAAATATTTCTCAGATGATTGTTTTTCTCCCTAGTATGCTAAGACAGATGAATTTACTGTTTCTTTTCAACTTAAAGGAATACATAGGAAAGTGTTTAACGCAGCACAGTAAAGTATTGAATAACGTTAATCGAGTTACGCTTTCTCATCAAGTAAATTCATTATTGTTGTTTTATTTTTTTAAAATTGCAGATTTCATTATAGATTAAGAAAAAGTAGGGCTAGTTATTGTATCTTTCAAGACATTTTTGGGGTAGCTATGCATAGACCAAGTTTTCTCAGCATTTCAAGATAATATTCATTTAGAGGCTTATTTCAAAGATGTGAGACCAGTATTTTTGTAACTGGTACCTTCTCAAACATAGCAGAGTACATCTAAATTAATTGGCATTTTTGAGACAATTACTTGAATGTGCTTTTTCAAATACTTTAGGAAGGACAATTACAAAATTCATGGCGTGGCCTGAAATCATTTATGGCAGATATCCTTCAAGTGGTAGTTTCGCAAGTATGTCTGATTGATATTTATTTCAATGATGCCTCTCCAATCATGTGCAGAGGTATTTTCAACATGAGGTGGCTTTTTCATGAATGTTTAAGACAGATGGCAGCTACATCAAATAAAATGGCAAACTACTGTTTTACATAACTATATTGTAACAGCTTCATCGTTTCAATCGCATTTTTATAAGAGTAAGTAATATATTTTATCACCAAGGAAAAAATGTGGCATTTAGATCTAAAAGGAAACATCTGTAAAATCAAGAACTAATAGTATTAATTGGCTTGGTGAGTGAGTATTTCTCGCATGCCCTAACTCAAGACCTTGCCCTTACTTTATTTCGTCTCTAGATGTTTTAGCGGCAGTAAATTTCAATCTCGGCCATAGCTTACATGTTATCAGTATCTTTTGTTCCCCGTAGGAGGGTAGTGTCATTAGTGTGATTCATGCGGTGCACTGCAGGCATTACTTAAGGTTCTGCGGCGTCATATTCTTTTTAGCTGCAACCCCTTTCTTTTCCTTTTACTGTACCGCCGTTCGTATTCTTTGTTCCATCTTACCTTCCATCCTCTTGTTTTTATAGTGCAGCTGCGAGAGTTTTCCTCCTGTATTGCAGCTTTCAGTCCGCTGTTATCAGTTTCCGTTTCAGCATAGACCAGCCCTCATAGGTCCCAGCGCTGGCCTTCGGCCTAAATTCAATAATGCATGTCCTTTTGTAGTATGAGCGATCAACAACGTGACGGAGGCTGTTCGCCGTACTGTCAGTACGAACTTGGAAACGATGATATATGACGGAGTAGTTGGTATCGAACCTAAATACGGATGTCAGTATCAGCCAGATAAAATGTCTGGACGTAAATAATATTGCTTGTGAGTTTATTAAAGCTTTTTTTAGTTTGTGTTTATGTCGCCAAATAGTAATTTGATTAGGTGAACTGCATACTTATGAAATATAGGTTTGATAATGACAATTTGATCCATTAATGTTATGGCATGGAATCCTTCATAGCATTTTCCTTTATGTGCGTCTCTTTCGTAAAACCTTTATGGAAAACATTTATTACACATCATTTCCACATCGCCTAGAATATGTGAAGGAAAAGCCATCATCATGAGTCATAAAAATCGTTGCCCAATACCGAAGTAATAACGGATGCCTGTGCATTAATTAGTTAGGCAGTGAAAGCGCCTACGCTGCTCTTTAATGCGCGTTCAAAATGTAAAGGCTGAAGCTATTGAGTGAAAATTACTTCGACTATCTTCTCGTTCTGTGTTTTCATTTATATTCAGTATTTATAAAATGTTACCAAGGTAGCATAGTCCAGTCAGAAATATCAGAATTTACTAACATATCTTTTCTTGTCAGTTTCATACTCTTCATTTAAAAAAGACTGGCCATTGTAATTTCGACTTTTATTGCTGGATGCCATAATCACAGGTTGCAACATAATTCTCTTAGCAACCATTATCACAAATCTGCAGCAAATAATCATTTCTCTTAGCAACGATTATCACCAGTTTGCAGAGATCGTTTTGCAATCTCCATTTGAATGGATTTTTTTTAATTGGAGGTGTTTTATGATATATATATATTTTTTATAAATAATAACCATCCCAGATCTACATTATCATAACCAACATTTTAACTTTCAACTCTACTTTACTAATTTGCACAGTACTCGTATAAACTTAATTATATTGCATAAAAAAGTTTGGTTGTGTTTTGAATGAAAACTAAAGAAAATAGCCTTTTTGCGAAAATATAGCAAAGTAAGCAATCAGGAAGTGTTTCTCCTGTAAGACTGTCGTGTTGGAAGAAAAGAATAAATATTGTTTTCATAGCGCTTTGCTGAACTAACGCCACGGAAGGATTTCCGGAACTGCTCTTCCGATTTCACAGCCCAACAGTATTTTCATATATGTGGTATATCTGTTCACGTTTTGTCTGTCTTTATCGAACTGATAAAAATGAAAAGGGTGCTTTGGTTCAAAGTCAATATTTCAGTTTTTATGCCAGAGAATTTTATATCATTCGATACGTGAGGTGATATATTTGGGGTTAGGTAGTATATCATTTTGCACTGTGTGAAGGAACATTGAATTGTAAACAAGATGGATTTTTAGTCACTGTTAACTAGTATTTTATTATCTGTACTTAATTATTCATTAAATTAAATTTATGACATAACCATGTAATATTGGAGAACACCGTCATCAAATAATTCCATTATCAAAATCCATTACTCCGCTCTATCTAGGTCACATACATTTTTTTTTTTTTTTATTGAGTATCCGCACTGGTAAGTTCCATTAATTCTGCAAGTTCTGTTTTGATGCATTATATATATTATGACTGTCAGATTCGATGAAAAGAGTTCGTCTGGCCTCGAACTGATTTACGAGAGCTTCATATACCAACCCAACTATTATTTTCTTGCTTCTGATTTTTTTCGTTGTATTAATTCTTTCGCCATTGCTTATGCATTCGAGTGATCATTATCCTCGAATATATCAGCATCCCTGAGGTTTCAAAGCGAGTTATTTGTTCGTATGCGAGTTTATGCTTTTGCATGTGTGGCGGACAAACAGGTTTGTATGAGGAGAGTGGATATATCACCTTCCGTCCCGTTCCCCTGCCTACCCCGCCCCCACCCGGGGCGGAAAAACGGGTTTGCAGGGGGTGGGTGGCTGTGTCACTCTCCCCTACTGCCACTCAGTAGAG
>NC_089749.1:87500-119250 GCF_040412425.1 Macrobrachium rosenbergii | reverse complement strand
TCAGCTCATTACATGTTGTTCTTAGTCTCCCATTTATTCTTGTTCCTCTCGATTCTTTGTAATGAAGTTTCCACTTAATCGACTGAATTATTCAATCAGTTGGGTTAATCAGGAAGAGAATTATGTAGTACGAAACTGTTATTCAAGGTATGCTTAGAGTTTTTAAAACTCCGAAGCCAAAAACATATCGAGCGAGGAAGGCAATAAAGATACAAGACATTATGTATAGAAAAATAATAAGAAAAAATGAGGACGTTGTATTTCGTGTCGTGTTTGCATTTCGTCTACGTAGGACCAGAAATATTGTATATAACATTATGGAAAAAAATAGAAAAGTAAAATAAAAATAAAACCAAAAAGCATTGCAGTAAAAAGTTAAAAACAGAACAACAACAAATGAACAGGAGATAGAGGTCTGCAACGTCCACAATATTCAAGGTAGTAGAGAGGACATAATCGTAACGTTGAACTTATCAGCGAAATTCTCGGACCCACTTGCACAGCATTTAATTTAGATTTACTGACCTTTGAAACCCAGCTCAGCCGAGATTTTTCCTGGGGATGCTTGATAGGGAGAAATTGGTTTCTTATGTAAAGAAAATCAGGTATTAATGGTGGTTTATATTTCTAATCGAGGTGGGTAAGTTTTGAGGTTTGAAAATTAAAAGGTTCATGCTTGGAGCAAAAACTAAGACGAATGGAGGAATGTAGTGTGAGCGTGGCTAAGGTTATAGTTAATGAAGTTTGTTTCTAGTGAAGGGGAAAGGTTGAGTCAAACTAGGTTAATGTGAGGCCATAGATTGAGAAATTTGTGAAGGTTATCAAGTTTAAGTGTTGGAGCTTGATGTTGCAGAAGTATGAAATTTTAGTGAAGGTGCAGTTTGTCTTTCTTATCTGAAAATTGAGTGAGTCGGTCATTCTAATTGGCAATTAGAAGATTTGAAAGTATGTTTTTATCCGATTTTTATATTAGCAGATTTAGTTTGAAAGTCTGTTTTTATTCAGTCTTTTATATGAGCAGATTTAGCCTCATCCTTTTACCTTCTTTGGAAACCTAAAACAATTAGCACCATTTCATTTATAAAAAAAAAATAAATAAATAAAAAAAGTATACCAATCCCAACGTTTTAATATACATTTCACTTATGCTTTGCAGATTTGAAAAGAAAAACCTAAGGTGAAAAATAAAAATATAATCCATTTTAGTCCCTTTGTACTTTGCCAAACATCTTTCTCTAACCACTGACTCTTTCTTCAACTTAAGCTGGACTTTATAAATTCCTTTGACATTCTTGAAACCATTGATTCTACTGTTTTTGTTTTCGGTTATGATGACCAAATTGTACTCTGTCTTCATTTCCAACCCAGCTACTAATATGAACTTCTCTCTGCAAAAATAGCTATGGATCTGTTTTCATCAAACCTAAGATCCATTATCAAACCAATATCGTGCGTTTTGAATATCGTTCTCATAAAGCATCAAAGACCTGATTAATTCAAAACATACACGACATTATTATTATTATTATTATTATTCCTAATGTTTTTTTTTTTATTATTATTTGATGACCTGCTGTATTATCATCCCTGTTAAATGAATTTTAGTAATAATAATAATAATAAACCATAATAATAATCAATAATAATAATAATAATAATAATAAGTGGTGGGAGGGGGTCAAATTCGGTGCTGAATTATCACTGGAGGCCTGAACCTTCTCTCTCTAAAAATTTCGTGCGTCGATGGTCTGTTTTGAATGCCTCCTCCTCCTGCATCGCGGGGAAGGAGGGAATTTTGATCTCCTTCCGTTATGATGATCTGGTCATGGTCACTTTGCGTGGGGCCTCGTTCCTCCTGGTAATATGTAGGAAGAAGAAGGTCTTCCTGATGTTCAATGATGGTCTTTCTTTTCCTATTTGCAGGTTAAAAGATCTCGGCGATTCTGATTCATGATCTATAATGCCGATATATAATGTCTTGTCGTTTAACTCTCTGGTTGTGATCAGTTTTTGCATTGATTGATTACCCTCTTGGGCATTATCTTCGAAAAACGCATCGTTGTCATTCCGATGTAACTGCCGATCCTATTATTAACGAAACTACGTTGATTTTCTTGATTGCTGCTGAGTAACTGGATTGTTCCATTAAAAAAACACTTTTCCGGTTCTTGTAACCAAATTTCTAAGTTGACCTTCTTCTCGGGGTTGGTGGTGTTGACGTTTTCTTCTATGATTTTTTACGTCGTCATCTTTGTTTAAGGAAGAGAAGCTCTATAGAAGAAAGATCTATATGCTCTCAGGGACGTCAATTTTGGGGTAGAGTCCTTCCATTTCTCGACATTCCTGCGGATAGATTCTCCTATTTCTTTATTATTATTATTATTATTATTATTATTATTATTATTTGATTATTATTATTATTATTATTATCTGTCTATATATCTTATTCCCCATTAACAAAAATTTGAAACCATTAGTTTCGGATCCTCATCAGTCGTAGTTTGTTCCTCTCAACATCCCAGCTCTCCCCTTCTGTTGCTATTCTGTCTTATAATCCTCCTTTCCCTCCTCCTCCTCCTCCAAAAAGATATCATCAACATCATCACTGTCATAGGTCGTCATTATCATCAACATCAGTCATCATAGTCATCTTAGTAGTAGTCCACTTCCCTACGCCCTTCTTGTCCTCACTCTTCTCAGAAATTCGAATGTTCTATTTTTTACGTATTTGGGAATTAAGAAGATTGGATGATGATCTTACACACACACACACACACATACAGACACACACACAAACATATATATATATATATATATATATATATATATATATATATATATATATATATATATATATATATATATATACATACATATATATAAGTATATCTTAATTTATGAAGACCACTGAGCTGATAACACCTATATATGTGTGTGTAATGTATATATACATACATATAATATATATATATATATATATATATATATATATATATATATATATATATATATATATATATATATATATATATATATACATATATATATATAACCCTATTTGATCTTATTTTCCTAAGTCTATTTTGTAATTAGAAAGGCTAGGGAATTTCGTTTTCATATATTAAAGCCTAGTTGTATAGCAGATTGTTTATACCCTATACATTAAGGTTTGCATATTTGCATTCAAAAGTATGTGCACGTAAGTGTAGATTGCTTGTAGTAAATTTAAAAGTATATAGGAATTGAGAATCAGATGGTTCCAAAATTATTTACAGACCAAATAGAAAACAACAAGTATTAAAGTCGGAAAATAAAAGGGAAGAAATACATGCAAGGTCATGATGTCCCAGACACAATTTTGGAAAGGCAAAGTCGTGCTCCTTAGATTTCCATGGAGCTAAAAGTTGAAGTTAAAAGGGTCAATATCCTAGTTTTAGGCACCAAATCCCGCAGGCCTGAATGTTGTTGCTGCAAGTCGTGAGGATTTCACTCGTTTCTAAGGACTTATTTCTTTATGAGTACAGTTATTACTTCTTTTTTGATTAGAGGGTGAGGGTCCTTCCACTTGGTATGGCAATAAGATGTCATGTTATACGGCGTTCTAAGATCTTGGTCCTTTTACTTTTGTTTTGTGTCCAGAAACTTTGGCATTCACTTTATTTTTTGCTTCAGTTTAGTCTTCAAAGTTTTGGTTTGATTTCTCTCTCTCTCTCTCTCTCTCTCTCTCTCTCTCTCTCTCTCTCTCTCTCTCTCTCTCTCTCTCTCTCTCTCTCTAAGAGACTCTTTTTAAAAGAAGATGAAGATGCATTCAGTTCCATATAAATGGCATGAATTATTGAAAAAATAGTGTTAAAAAGACAAACGAGTGTGATGCATTAAGAAACATTTTCATTGATCCACTAACCCTCTTGGAAAATGGGACCTGTTATACTTTTGTACTTTAGTAATAATAAACTTTCCAAGGCAGTGGCCTGGCACCAGAATTCTTTAAATAAAAGTCTCTGTGGCTAAATATATTTCCATAAGATTAACAAATTGACTTTCATTGAGAAAATTTGGTAAGAAGTGTACTATGGGAGTTGACAGGGCTTTCTGATGAAAGGTCGAACCTCATTTGTAAAGTTATCGATACAATGAAATAGGTCTCATAAACAGAGAAGCCATTTAATGATACAGAGTAAGCTGAACAAGAGAAAAGAAAGGCTAGCTTATCGAACTTAGGAAATAACTAGCCAAAACACCGAACCGCTATTTTTGTTGTCAAAGTAGACTTTTCTTTTAAACCTAGTATAATGTAATATGTTAATCTGACCCGGAAGTATTAGACTAATCGGACTAAATATCCTATCAAGAAAATTAGGCAAGTGATTGGGATCTCAAATTTAACTGTAATATAGCTTTATCAAAACCAAAATTCATTTGAAGAAAAACAGTATGAGACGCCAGCTCAGAATGAGCAACATCAGCACCCCAAATATTAGCTTGTTAAAGAAGAATGATTTTAATACAACGTCCGACTAATCGGAGAGAAAGTTAGAGTGGTTGAAGGATATGATCAAAGATAAAATTCATGCAAACCACCTCCGAGCTCGAGCAACAGGACAGTGTCAGGAGGTTAAAGAAAAATGATTTTAATAGAGCTTTCTGGAGAGTACCAGGAGGAAGAATACAATTTTGAAACCACCCCAGAAAGAGAAGTTTTGCTTTTAGTACCAGATACAGAAGTTAAAGGAAAGAATTCGGAATAACTGTAAGCAGCCGTCCTAATAACTGAACCTTACAATTGCTGGGAATAATGAAAAGAGGTTCCCCAAAGTCCGGCAGAGATAGCTGTTATTTTTGTTAATCCTAAAGCCCCAAATTAATTGCATGATTGATGATTCACGTTCGTGAGTCCATTTTCATCATAAAAGGTAGATTTTGCTCGGTGCGATTATCGCTCAACGATGATCGTTCATTGATTAACGATGATCGTCAAACGACTTTTAGAGCACTAATTTGCAGTCAGTCGTTCAAAGTAAAACAGCCCAATTAAAAAAACAAGCAAATTAGTGCTCTAAAAACCGTTTGACGATCATCGGTAATCCACGAGCGATCATCGCTGAGCGATAATCGCACCGAGCAAAACCTACCTTTAACGGCGAAAAAGTGTACGATTCCTGCTTCTTTCTTGAATAACAAAAATGTACTTAATAAAAAGGATGGGCGTCAGTTAGAGTGATAGATGGTATCAGCAATGTACTTTAAACATGTTGAGGGGCATTCTTTTCAGTTGCTGCATGAGGTGACATTATGCTGATCCCAAGAAAGACGTGTTGCAACGTTGTTAAGGAAGTCGTTCACATATTTTCATTCCACAAACGCACTCTCTCTCTCTCTCTCTCTCTCTCTCTCTCTCTCTCTCTCTCTCTCTCTCTCTCTCAAACACGTGGTACAAACACATCGTGTAATTTTTCTCGTTTTACAAACTTCAGAGATTTAATTTAAAAACATCTTGCTTTCGTTTTAATTTCTGTTTTGGTCGATCAAGAATATTATAAACAACCCTCATCAACTCTCTCTGATATAATTTCTCTCTCTCTCTTTTTGGCCCTTTTGTTGGCCAGAGAAAACTGTCTTGGACTTTTCCCGAGATTTAAAATGTTTTCTGTGATTTCATTTCTCGCGTTGATCAAATTCCACAATACAGTCCCGTTTATATAATTTTTTTAAGAAAATAAGATAAAATCAAGCCCTTTAATCAGCTCAGTGGTCAAAACTAGACTCTCTCTCTCTCTCTCTCTCTCTCTCTCTCTCTCTCTCTCTCTCTTCATAATGTGGTTCGGATCCCACAATAAGCTGTAGGTCCCGTTGCTAGGTAACCAGTTGTTTCTTAGCCTCGTAAAATAAATCTAATCCTTCGGGCCAGCCTTAGGGGAGAGCTGTTAATCAGCTCAGTGGTCTGGTTAAACTAAGATATGCTTAATTTTCTCTCTCTCTCTCTCTCTCTCTCTCTCTCTCTCTCTCTCTCTCTCTCTCTCTCTCTCTAATCAAGCTGCAATTATTCCATTGAAAGTTTAAATTCGTTAACAGCAGAAACACCTGAAAAAAGCAAATCATCATGAAGATAAGAAATAATTAATTGTGCAAAGCCGCGCACTTGCTTGCAAATACTGAAATTGTAGAAAAATTTTAAGAATAGTCCATCATAACTGGCCAAATCATAAGATTTCGAACTTATGTTTTTTTTTTATTAATACCGCAGACATATTTCTGCTATTGGAATTTCTAGACGGGAATATGATGGTAACCAAAATACAAGACTTATTAAGAATTGCTATAAAAATACTGACGAGGAAATTCTAAACATCTTCCAAACAATTATTTGGAATGCAAATATGACGTGATAATATGTAATACTTTTTTCGTTTTCCTCTGTTACTTGAAAGATAAGAACTTTTGAAAATAGAACATGCAATGACGAGCCCCAACCAAGTACATAAAAGAACTAATTAAAAAATCTGTCAGTATAAGACGAATTGACAAATTGACATGCTTTTCACGCAATCTGGAATTATCTGGAAAAAGACTTTCAATTTGATACGCCTTTTACAAAAACTCTTAACGAGGTTTTCATAACTTCCTTTCATTCCTTGGAAACTCGGTCGACACAGTGCTCATTATTTCTGAAGAGGTAAGTAAAAAAAAAAAAAGATTCTCAGAAACTGAATCCTAAACAGTACTTATTTGTGGCTCCAAAAATAAATTCGTAATAGACTGTTCTTTAGAGTGTAGTATTAACAATTATTTGGTTTGCAACGACAAATCAAGTTCATTCACAAAAGCTCATCACTTACGATAGAAATTATGGCGGTACGAGAGAATTTTTGTCATATGTTTATTTTCTTACAAATTTTCCGCTTAATTTTACCGTTAAGATATAAGATAAAAAAAAAAAACTAAGAAAAGAAGGCAGAGTTTATTTACTGACGTATCTACATTGTCATTAAATTCATGTAAAATTCCGGAAGTAAACTGGTAAATATGGAAAACGTTGACACACAAGAATTGAGTCAAAGAACCATCGAGACTCCGGAAGGGTGGTGGTGTTGGATTTTGAATTAGTTTAACGGCTAAAAGCAGAGGAAATATTAAGTAACGATAAATATATTTAACTGATACTCATCAAACACTACTGTTTTCTAAACATCCCTGACATGCACACTTGCTGAAGTCTTTGATTATGGAAGCCCATTATACAGAGATTGTGTCATAAGTCAAAACAACGAGATGAAGGCGCAGTTGTTGTGTAACATACACCTGAAAGAAGGCAACAGTGGGCACCTTAGATCGAAAACGAACCATATTTTTGCATACTTAATTTCATGATAAGAAATTTTACAATTTTGCCATATTTATAAAGAAAAGGGATAAAAGTAGTTATCATCATATCTATCAGTCTTTATTTGAAGTTACTGAAATTACTTTAACTAATCCTTCGCACCCCTGAAATCTCTTTGGAAAGTCCTCTTGTAAATCCTTCCGAACTTGTAATTAGCCGGAAGTTACTCCTTTGATCCTCCGATGTTCTTCTTCTGCCGACTTGAGACTTTCAGACACATTAATTTGGAGATGATGCATTTTTCGTCGGAGTACGTTTTTAAGTTTTTCCTTTTCATTTTTAGATTTCTTGGTTAAGTTTTTCATTCGTACGGTATGACCGTTATTTTATTTTCGGTTATCTCATATTGAATGATTAATTCATAATAAATTTCTTATATTAAAGAGCAGCAACTACTAAGAACATCATATGTTCTTATATCTGAGTGTTTTTGTTCTTTTGAAATTTCATCATGGACTTCCCTTCATAATTTAAACAAATATCCATATTCCAGTTAATCGTGCAACTAAATCAGCTGAATCAGCTCTGTCCTATTCTTGTGAATCTGGATTCATAAGATTAAAGAATAATGGCTTGAATGTCTACTCTTGATTAAGCATCTTCAGATGTATGACTTGTTCATAGGCTTCAGCCGTATCCTCGTTGAATTAGGGTCGGTCGTCATGCTTGGTCATAAATTCCAAAAGCATTGCTGAAGGAGGTTTTACCTTACGTCAGATCTCAATTGACATTTTCAAATTGTTTCCTCTTTTAAAAGTAATAATAGTTCGTTTTCGCTTTTTGGTCAGAATCGTGGGTCGAGGTGCTTATGATTTTCAATGATTGTTTAGGATGTCTTCGGTCTTTTTGTAATGACAGCATGAAACAACAACTGATAAAGAAACCTTAGAGTGAATCTTATGATAAATAATTTGCCGTGGTATGAAATTTATAAATGGAAGGTCGCACACTTGAGCTAGAAGAATGACAACGAAACGTGTCGAGAACTGTGGCCCTGCATTCAAAGACACCTTTGTAAGCATAAAAAAAACGAATGTTGCTTGACAAATGTCGCAGAGGAATCTGGGTGGTCGTAACCCAAAATGATTGAAATTACTGCTTAATCTCATCTATGGGTGTATAGTACAATTCCATAGAGACAGGAAACATCCCTTTTCCGGTTGAAAATATGTTAAACAAGTATGATGCCTGGACTGTTGATGGCTAGGCAAACCCAGCCTTTATGGATGGCTGTTATCTTTAGTGTACAGCACTTGCTGGTCGAATGCTTCAGCCACGGGGATTTGAGTGTTTATTTTTTTCCAGGTGCCGAGAAAATGGTATATCTATTTTCTCCAGGGATATTGGAGTGTGTTTCTTTTTAATTCAAGTGACATCTATGTGGTAACACGGAAGAAGGTTTTCTACAAAATATGTACAATACATTCCATACATCTGGTTTTAACCGAAATTGACCAGTGGTTTTTCAACAGTATTATGAATACATGTCAAACATTAGTAAACTATGTTTAGGCTATATTGAAAGAATATGTCGGGATAGAGTGTCTATCGATTTTATTTTACATCCATTTATATATAAAAAATGTTTTCGTGGTGTCAGTAACCATAGCTGTTGAATCGGAGGTCCAGTAAATCAAACTGTCGTTCAGTCAGTCGGAAACAAGAGTACTTGTTCTTAAGCCTTTGTTAGGGGAAACTATCTGTCTAGAGCTCTGTCTATAATAGTCTATATGGTTTTTATATGATGAATCTTCAAATTAGTTTGATTTTCTCAAATAATGACAAAATTAGATTTCACAGTTATCACATTTACTTTTGAAACGCATCCAGCACGTCAAATATCTATTTTGCAAAGTAAGAAGGTTTATATAAACTATCTAATTCTCGCAATAATTGCCATGTCATACCTCGTAAGTTTTGATTTTAAAAAAATTATGTGTACGCTTCCAAAAGTTAGATATATAGGCCAGGACAGATTACCTCCTCATTCATAGATGAAACCATAGACCACTTATCCCATGATATTTAACGTTAGGATTTTGTCATTTTCCCAATTTTCTTTTAGGTCATTATTCAAGGTATCAGTATTCCAGAAGCCTTTACGGCATCGGTATTACGGTATTAGTACTACTGCCAAAGTTAGTGTCAGCCCTGGTCTCCAATAAATAGACTCATAAAAGGAATTAATGCTGGACAGAGAGAGAGAGAGAGAGAGAGAGAGAGAGAGAGAGAGAGAGAGAGAGAGAGAGAGAGAGAGAATTCTGAGTGGTGAATGCAATATCGTAGGTTGTCCTGTACTCATATTTCCACCCGTGATTCAAGATGACAAAACGCTGGACATGACCCCGTATTGTCTTTTGCGTAAATTTTTACATTTAGCTTTCTGTACTGAAGATGAAGTCCGGGCAAAAGACAGATATATTGTCACAAGGTGTTTTTATTCCGATTTTTTTTATGTAACTTAATGCAATTACACCTTCAGTGTAATTGGTTCAAGAGTATTTTACCATTCATATACTTGATTATAGCGGGCTTTGCGTGATCTTCATTCATGTTATGCAATCATATTTACATAATATTTTTATAGCATATCATATATATATATATATATATATATTATATATTTTATATATATTATATATATATATATTTATTCTATATATATATATATATATATATATATATATATATATATATATATATATATATATATATACATGTATTGAAGTGTCTGGTATCTATACCCAGTTACAAACGCGAATGGTACCCATATATATTATTTCATTTTTTGCTGCTGTAAATATTTGCGTCGGATGCGATCACCATGATTCTGATTGGCCAATGTATGGTAGCGGTAAATGCATCCTGTTATACACAAAAATACTGTATTCCAAGAATGCCATCTTAGCATTACTACTTTCCCCAATTTAGCTAACTAACGAGACAACAAAATCAACGATTGCACTCCCCATGAATTGGGAAAACCCTAATGTGAAAAATGTTTTAGTACAAACATTTCAGCGACGAGTCTCCTTTTCGCCAAGGAAATTAAGGAAAATTTGTAATTTGCTTTGAGAATGCAGTTTAGCAAGGAATCAAAAACTGTAATGGAGGGAAGAAAATGCAGAGATGATTGTAGCCATTGCGAAATGCTGTCCAAACCGAATACGTTTTATTATCTTAGGAAAGAATGTTTTGAAGAATTGTTGAGTGTGTATGTGGCGAATACGATAAGAGACAGACCTGAACTGTGACAGACTGAAGAGAATTGATAGAAGTTTGAGCTTGTTTATTGAAGTAGCTGTAAAGGATCTCTGTAGACTAATGAAAAGTTGAAAAATGGAAATTCACCTGGAGTTGATTGGCCTACATTGGGCGAAGTTGGTGTTCCATGATATTGGTGAAGCGAAATGGGTGAATGAAATCATTATTCGTTTGTGGAAACTGAAAGGAAATAAAGGTTATTGGAAGAATTATAGATTATAACATGATTTAGTATTCATGGAAAGGTTATATTTTTTGCATCAGAAGAAAGAATTGGAAGAATTTTTAGGAAGAGTATTGCCAGTTTAAACAAGACGAATAATATAAATTAGGCGTTTTTACTTTTTTGACGAAGCAATTGTCAGGTTGACAGTATAAGAAGAATTGTATGAGGCATGCATGGACTCACAGACAGAAATCTTAGATTAATACAAAGTGTAGACGTAGGCAGTCTTGGTAATTTATTTTCATAGATAAAGAAGCTTGTCCTAATATATGAATACATAACTGCCTATGGTTTGTTGGGAAAACTGGATTCTGGTAACAGTGTGTTGCCTACAAGGTTTTTTTTAGTATTTTGATGGACGTTGTGTTACTGCAGCCTCGGAGAAGATGGAATTTGTAATTGTGTGCCCGATGGATATGGAGACTGGCCTCATTCTGAAGGGCATAGAGATTATTGCTCTGGCCGAGGACAACTTACTCTCTCCTTTCCTAGGAGCCCTTCATTCAAGTCTTAAAGTAACACTTTAATATTATTCATGCAACTCTGACTTTACTTGCTCTGACGAAGAGATTCGAGATTTCGTAATTTCAGCAGTCATTCGAAGTTTGTGAAACATCTGTTACAATGCAGGTGTGAAAGCTAGAAAAGGAAACACTGTTTGCAACACTAGGCAGGCTGCTGCTTCAAAAAGTGTACCGTTTTCTAGTATCAGGTTTAATACTGCCCACTTTACCAGAGGTTTTATTTTGTCTACAACCAAAATGTGGAATAGTTTTCCTGGTTCCGTTGTGGAATCGTCTTACGTCCTTATGTTTAAGCGAGGAGCAAACTTATTGCTGATTTCTACTGACGTCTTCTGAATTCAGTTGTACCGGTCTTTTTTCTTTTCCCTCATTTATATTTATTTCTCACCTTTCCCATAACTTGTCTGCCTGTCTCTGCACGCTCATTCCCATTTGAAGCCCTCTTGGGTTTATAGTCTGCTGACCCTTTCCATAAGAATTTTCAGCTTAAGCCTTAAAGAAAGAAAGAAAGAAAGACAGAACGTAACCACCGCTTTCTTTATTAATTCTTACATACTCTCAGGAAATGACGACTAGTCGCTATAAATATTAACTTTTTTATAACTATAGGATTTAAATCGTTATGCAGAAAAGACCCTCAAAAATAATCATAAAACGCAGGGTGTAATCCACGAGAGATTAGAAATGCTGATAAGGTAATTTACTCCAGTTGAGATCACGATAAAAATGTTGTTAAAAATTACGAAGGCAAAGCAAACTCATTAGCTGGCGGTCAGAGACAGACCTCATCTTGAAATGCTTCACATACAGTATCACACAAAATTCGCTAATGATTAACACTAATAATGAATCTCTCTCTCTCTCTCTCTCTCTCTCTCTCTCTCTCTTCTCTCTCTCTCTCTCTCTCTCTCCTGAAATGGAACAACTTTTTCAGATTATACACGTCATCTCTTGTGATAAATTATTCGAACAATTAAATACCTTTATCTTGAGTTTTAATTCTCGTTGTTTTTATTTTGTTTTTGTTAACCTAATAAGTTCAAATTCAACCAGATGTTTTATTTTTTAGATTAGGAATTTGAAAAATATCATTGCTAATTCCAAAAGTCAGTAGTAATTGTATTACCAAATGCGATTAATTATGATAAATTATTCATATGGTTTGTTATAATTAAATATTCCGTTATCTTGAATTGTATTAACAGCTCTGCTTTTTTTGTTTTAGATAACTCTAACGATATTTCAAATTCAACCAGTTTCAGTTACTCATTTGATTAAGTATTAAAACACAATCTTAAAATTATCTATGTATTGCATCCACCAAAGGATGGAGACTTAACTGTAAGCATTGCTGTCTGGCCTAAAATATCCATTCTACAAAATTGGAATTCCTTTTTCGTTTTAAGTAACGTCCTGCTCTGAGTTCAGATAGCTCACGTGTTAGTTTATCACCTCTACAAATCATGTATATGTATATTTAAAAAACTTTCATGTAAGGTTCATGGCCGAAGAGATTAAGAGTTGTATTTAATATCGCATAGTCAACAAACAGCGAATGACAGTTTAGAATCAAGTTCCGTCTCTAAATAAATTTGCAGCACCCTTCAGCATTTTCATTTGGTCATGCTTAAAAACTAACTCGTTTGGCCAAGTATCTGGGAATTCAGATTGTTAGCAAAAACTCTTGTATAATAATTGTGATAAGTTATTCGTCTTCTATTTCTCACAAAAATAAATGTAAAATCCCCCGAAAGAAATATCACTAAGATTTTAAAAAAATCAAAGAATAATAACACACACACACGCACGCACATAAGGCTCCAAGCATCAGCAGCGTCTGAAAACTCACGGGAAAGAGACGAGATTCGAGCACACGAGAGAGTGTTTTGACTGTCCTCCTGTACTATTTCCTCTTTGACTCCCAACTCCCAGAGGTGATTTCCAGAGGGTTTATTAAGCAATATGTGGCGTGTGCACGTTTGCCTGATCCTTTCCCCTCAAGCAAGCGCTCACCAAAGCCAAAACCACTTGCAATTTCCCCGCGGACGTTTTGGAGTTCTCTGAACTATATCTTGCACAGATGCTGTGTTGACATCTCTGATTCTCTGGTCGACGGCTGTCGAATGCTGATATCTCCAGAGTGTCTTTATGTTTTTATTTACGTATTCTGTGCCGTAAATATGTTTTGCGTAACTATAATTACACGTTTGCATTGATAAGACGTATACAGTAGTCTGTTTTGTGAAATAAATTACCGGAAATATACATACACAGTCACAGGTTGACCCATATTCATAAGGGCGTTTTAATCTTACTCACTAAACCCTCATACACACACTAATATATATATATATATATATATATATATATATATATATATATATATATATATATATATATATATATAAATAATGTCATGTGTGTGTATGTATGTATATATATCATACACACACATATACATATATATATATATATATATATATATATATATATATAAATATATATATATATATATATATATATATATATATATATATATATATATATATATATATATATATATATATATATATATATATATATATATATAGTTATCACAATCCCCTCATTTATTACTGTCATGGGTACGCTAGTATACTTAATAATAGGAATGTAAAATACCTGACATCTGTAATTGGTCACACACAACTTTTTAAGCCTTTACTTTTGTATTTTGATTTTTACCCAGGTATTTTTGGTGCTCATAATTATGATGGTGTGTTGTGTAATTTTCATAATACTGAGTTGGGATGATGAATACTTTGTAACATCCAACATAAAATAAATTCATATTTCAGTATTTCATTATGTTTTTGTATGCTCTCTAACCATTTCTTCGGTTTATCATAATGTGTAGAAATCAGTTCGATTGTTTCAAAGCTATTATATTTGTCATTTAATTATACAATGTTTTATGTGGATTACATAACTACCTAAAAAAGGATATAATATCTTGATCAGATTGTAGTCGACTTGAACATCTTCTTTCGAAAGAACTTAGGCCAATTAGTATCCAAAGTTAACTATCTTTATTTTTCTTTCATCTTCATTAGAAAGAATCTAAGCCAATTAGTATCCTAAGTTTTATCTATCCTTCATTGTCTCTATTTTTAAAATTTTATTTTTAAACTTTTCTTGTGAAGCAGACGTAGTATTATACAGCTTTGCATTACTTAAATTGAACAGATTCATTGTATCTCTTCTTCCTATCACCATATTTTGGGCAGAGTCCCAATCATTTTGTTTCCAGACAAGACCGCACCAAAAGAAAATTCCACTGGCGAACTCGGTGTACAAAGCCCGGTGGCTGCGTCTCTCATTATCAATGTTAATTTAAAATTAGCTCACCGCTGAGAGGCTGAAACGGTTTAGTGACGCTAATTTACATAACTCCATTAAGCGATATTCCTTCTTTTGTTTGGGCTTAACATTTCTGTTTATATTTATGCTGTCATGTATTTGTCTGTGTTCCATAAATTTATTAGATTTGTAAGGAAGTACTTAATTCCATTCAGAGATATTTTTGTTTTTATTGGCTGTAGTCTTGCGTTTTCGTTTATGCATAATTAATATGATTTTGTTCTGTAAATCAATTCATTAGAGAATAGTTTGTTTTTACTTTCATTTTTACAAGAGTTGGCTTTGGAAATTTACAGATGTACCATTATAAAAACGAAATGCGTTCGTATCTGCATAGTTCTATTCTAAAGGTATTTCTGTAACCAATCATTCTTTTTAATTTTATTTTTCAGGTTTACAAAGCTGTTGTTTAATTTCATATTAATTATCTTATGATTATTGTTTGAACTCCCTCTCTTATGACTTCATATCAGAGGAGACTAGATCTTCAAATATTCATTTATAGTGCCAATTTCTATTTCAAAAGTGGCATTAACCCCAGTGCCTCTTAACTCCTCGATTTCTTCAAACTTTTTGGGTAATCTGGTCATTTCAAACCTCGAGATCCAAAGGGAAGAATATGAAGAAATTCAGAAGTCAGTAGCAGAATGAAGTCACGATAGAGTGTATGTGGTTTGTGTGTGCGTGTGTATGCGCATACATACATTAGGAGAGGTTTAAACTACATTACATTTATAGAGGAGGCACTGACACAATTGGAAAACTCACAAAAGGAGAAAAGTTCGTAGCTTAACAAGAGACTAAATAAAAAAAAGGGGGGAGGGGCTGTGTCTAAAGACGAGGTGGGCGATGGTCCCGGTTGACATTTGTTTAATCTTAAAGAAAATAAAAACTACTGAGGCCAGAGGGCTGCAATGACAATTCACTAAACGTGACAATTACTATAATTTTACATATTAATATGCCAGTTAAATTTTTAAAATTAATTTACTTAAACTTAGAACTGTAATATGGATTGCTTTAAATTTCCTCTTGCCACCTTTCGCGGAATTTTGAAAATATTTTTATTAGTATGTTTTTCATTTTCTAAAAATATTTTTTTGCAGTCATAGTTTTTCCTCTTTTTTATTGTTTAAATGTTGTCAGTTAACTATTTTTTTTTTTTTTAGCTCAAAGCTACTCCCAGTAGCTCCCTTTTAGGTTTTAATTTAGAAATTCCTCCTGTTTCAGTGTGTGCCCTTAACTTTTTCATTTTAGTTCCGTGTTTTTGAAAACTTTTTGTTACCTTTTATTGCAAATTTTATCTCGTGCCCTCATTCACAACAACTCTTCTCTGATAACTGATTCCCACCGCTTCTGTCGCTTCACTTCTATCGTTGGTTTCATCACTGTCAAGTATTTCTAATATAAAGAGAAAGAAGATAATACCCAAAGGTAATTTATGATGGATTTGTTTTTAGTTTTAACACAAGTGTCTATTACGTTTCAAAAAATGAAAATATTGTCAATACACATTCGAGTGATTTACTGCCGTAATCTTGGGAATGTACTATTCTCGTAAATGGTTTTATCATGCTAATGTTATTTTACTCTAAATATTTAATAACAGTTTAATATGTCATAAAAGTCTAGAAAGAACAGCAATAACTTTTCTGTTCATTTATTCTTTCTTGTATAGATCGTAGCAATCCTGTACGCATATTTTAGTATGAATCTGTAAAAAAACCTAATTCTATGTTGCACTGATTTCTGATATTTTCCAACTAAAATTTTACTACACACTTAAGCATCAATTATACAGTACATCATGTCATTAATATTGATCGTTATTCTATTTCTTCGTCTTTTATGTTACTTTGCATCAAAGTCAGTAAACTTTTCTGCGTTTTCGACTGAAGAACTTGAAATTTTCCGAACGTTGATGAGTCTGTGCAAAACACCATATTGAACTGGTTCAAGCTGTTGTCCCGGGGAGCTTGTTGAGAATTTTCCATTTTAAGTCTGGTATTTTCAAGTTCGGTATGACGATGTACATTATCTGGATGCATTTATAAAGACTTCGTTCCCGTTATTTGTTTATTTTCATTTTTAATTTTCTATAAAAGAAAACTATTGTGATGGCTTTGTATGTCCGTCCGCTCTTTTCTTGTCCGCCCTCAGATTTCAAAAACTACTGACGCTAGAGGGCTGCAAATTGGTATGTTGATCAACCACCCTCCAATCATCAGTCATGCCAAATTGCAGCCCTCTAGCCTCAGTCGTTTTTATTTGATTTAAGGGTAAAGTTGGCCATGATCGTACGTCTAGCAACGCTATAGGACAGGCCACCATCGGGCTTTGGCTGAGAGTGTCATGGGGTCGTGGCTGAAAGTGTCATGGGCCGCGGCTCATAACAGCATTATACGCTGTACAGAAAACTCGATTGCGCAGAAATCCTGATGACTGATATCATTTACATAATAAATGACCAAAAAATTGCAATACACATGCTAATCATGGTACGCAGAAACGGTGCAGGGTTGAAGATTTTGCTCATATTTTGGGAGGTTTACTGTTTATTCTTTATCACTTGTACTAATTAACTAAGTACCGAAGTAATTATATTAAATAAGGGAAAAAGACTATTGCTCTTGAAAAAGTGGCAACCGATGCTATTAACACTGCGACATTGACCTTTTGTTTTATGTCATTGCTTTCGAATGGTAAATCCAAAGATTATTTAATCTGATATGACTACAGAAGTGGTTAAATCTGTTTTGAATTTTTTCTTGTCTGTTTTATCATAACGCTATCAATTATTACTCCAAAACAGATTTCTTATGCCTAGGCTCTATTGATGTAAATTTTCTACACATAAATAGTAAGCAGTCTTCTATTTTCATTTCTTTTGCAGGTCAGTGTTTGGTGTAATGAGGCTACTTATGTGATACTCAAAATGTTTCAGTTGATGTGCATGAAACCTTATACATTTCGTGACCCCCGATCAGGAAAAGCTAATCATAATTTCAGTAAGTAACATTTCATGCTCATTTTACAGGATTTTCTTTTTCTCTTAACATATCAACTGCTCTTCACAATTTATACGAAGTTTTTCATTTCATTGTCATGGTATACTCAGCAATTTTTGTAGGTCTTAGCAATATTCTTCATGACTGAATCCCTGTAGGTAATTTTGCTACTGTCGTAAATCAGGATGATTGCGGATAAACATCGTGCTTTATCAGGTTATATTTTTCTTCTTTGTGGTTATTTTGCTTCCATGGTTATGTAACTTCACTTACTAAATGAACATATAATTTTCAACGATGCGTTTTACATAGTGTATTGCCATAACGCTAAAAGTCCAGGAGCACTTATCTTGGATTTTTTAAACTAAGTGTTTTCAAGGGCTTGGTTTTAAGAGAAGAAAACCTAGTGGAAAGGGTTGATATGGAGAAGGCGAGAAATGACATGGCAGAGACATATATGTGGACAGGTAATAAATTCTTATATCTATCTCTATAATAAAATCCAAGTGGATCTTGTTTGTACTCCCCCGGGTGACAGTAGGGAAGAATAACACAGCCACCCACCCCTGCAAACCAGTTTGTCTTTGCTGGGTGAGGACTTGCGTTTTAGCAAAATGAACGGGAGGGTACTCAGTCAATTTGAACAGTGTTTTCCTCCTGCAAACCAGTTTGTTCTAGGTTTCATGTTGGTCGCAGGAATAGGTAGGGGTTCACAAGATTTAGTTAGGGAGACAGCAGCTGCTGGGTTTCAGCACACGTAGCTCATGCCATCAAGCTCGTTTGGAAATACTGGTTAAGTACATTTGGATTTGATATGTTTACTGAGGATCTGCAAGCTTTTTCGTGAAAACGAAGTGTGCAAAATTACTTAGTTTTTTAATAGTGTTTTGCTCCGGCTCTGTCTTCACGTTCTAAGTTTCATGTTGATTGAGGAAAACTCTTACCTGCTTGTGCACAAGGTTTAGTATAGTCAAGTTTGCTGCTACTAGGAGGTTTCAACAGTTATTCGTTCCTTGATCTCTTGGTGGTGGTGTTTGTATTTAGGTGTTGTCCTGTATTTTGATTTCATTTACCGACGGCTTCTCTTAGATTTGCCATCTTTATTTACGTTTGTGAGGTGTTTCAGTCATAACCAAGACTTTGAAATTCCGTTGCTATTTTAATTTTTTTTTATTTCATGTACCACCTTGAATGACAAGCCGAGGCTTTCATTTGATGTTTAGATAGCTTTTGATATCTGTTGAAAAGAGCAGTGACAGTGCTGAGTTGATGTCTGTCACTTGGTCAGAACCAGTAGAAATTGTTCCTGTACAGTACCATCTTGTCTATGTAACGTGCCAGTGAAAAACTGTAAAGGGATCCAGAGATGCTGTTACTGTTAAACTACACTTTTCAAGAGATGCAATTCCACTCTAAAATGTGATAAACTCCTTAGCATAACATTGACAACCTGCCTGATCAGCTAACCTTGAAAACCTTCCTACTCAGCCTACTATGGCAACCCTCTTGCTGGTCAGCCCACTGTTGAAAACACGCTCCTGCCACCCACCATGATGTTCCCAACTTCTTTCTTGGTCAGTTAATTACTATGAGATTCACAGCCGGTGTCCCAGTGTTTTTCCGGAATAAAATTTTATCAACGTACCTGACAAAGATGACACTTTGTCACAGGGTATCTACCCTACCTAATTTTTTACTGTATTCTGTATTACGAGAGTTGCATAATTCTGGTAATCATAAGAGTAACACCGACTTCTTGTAGACATCGCCAGCAAACTCGGAGGAATGTCTTTCGAAGATATAATGACGTAACTAATGAATTAATGAACTTGCCTCCTTCTCGATGGATTATTGGCTATTCGTGATAAAGTCTCAACCTCTGGCAACAATGAAATACAACCAATACTCATTGTTTACACTTTGTAGCAGTAGTAGTAGTAGTAGTAGTATATAGGATTTATGCCATGAGGTCGAGTGCTAGAATACTTGAAGAAAACATGTTTCCACAAGTAATTCTGAGAACTTACTTTCTATCACTATTTCTCCATTGAAAAATTATATAATTAAAAATCAATTAACAATGTAAAAAAAAACTTTGGCATTCATCATATAACGCAGACACTGAACTTTTGTAGCTTTGATATTTTTCCTAATATGAAAGTGACGATCATTGTAATAAATAGACAATTGCATAGGATTAGATTGGCAAGTGATCTTAACACAAAATAACCAACAACCCTCTATCCCTTTTTGTTTCTAATATTCTGTAATTTTTTTATATATTGCTTTTTCCTTGCTTGCTTTCCAACACCACCAACTATTTCTCAGACCTGAATGACATTAATAGGTTCCACCCTTAGGCTATGCCCTAAATTCCATGATCCAAATCAATCCAATCCACTGTGAAGAGTGGCCAGTTTAAAATAGTAACCTATCAAGTATAAGGTGATAGGGAAATTGAAATGGAGATTGCCATTTATTTGTAAAGTGGCTCGAACATCGTAAAGGTGTATTTTCTGTAAGTTTTGTCGCTGTTTGAGTTGGTTTCTAGAGTAGATCATTAAATCGATACGCTTCAATTTGTTGATAAGTATCAATATGTCATACATTTTTATAATGAAACAACTATTGTTAGGCTTATATGTTTCAAAAACATTTTGCAAGTACAGAAATGAAACATCCAATACAGAAAAACAATTTATTCTCCATCGCTGTCCAGGAAGAGGTCTTCATCCTCATCCTCATCATCAGTGGCTATGTTTATGATGACAGGTTCCACGCTCTCATGGATATTATCCAACGTCCAGTACTTATCCTTAAATCGCTGAGACTGACGAATAGCTCCTGTCCACACCTCCGGGTTAGCACAAAGCCTGGCCACCTGTAATTTGGCCTGAAGGTCCGCCCTGGTGAATTGCTGTGGCGCTTCATGCACCCCTATACCTGGTCAGTGGCATTGAGCTCGGGGTGGCCAGGAGGAAGACATACGACCTCATGGCCCCACTTTTTGATGATGTCCACTTTGTAGCAGGGCTTCGGCCAATTTTTTTTGGAAAATGAGAAGTAGCTCTGGGCATGTGGCTCTTGCTGGGAAAGGTATCCTACAATGCTCCAGCCATTTGATGAGGCTCTCCCTTTTGGTGGCCGATGTAGGGCAATGACTATCTTCCATTAGTGTGCTGTGATATGGAGCATTGTCTATCACAAGTAATGATGGCTCGGGGAGGGACAGCAGGTGCTGTGTTACTTACTTGACTCTGGTGGCAAAAGATAACGCAGGGATTCATTTTATTTATTGTACATCTGTCCTGGTTAGACTATTCATAGACAAAACAAAAAAATCTATGACCCTTCTTCATGAAGGGATTTGCCGTACACAAAGGTTCTCCTAACTAATTATATTTACATAACAACACAGATCAGAAGAATGACTAATTACTGGGCAGGTGTTAACAAAGGCCTGCTAAAATAATGAATCCTTGTTGTCAGAATAAAAATTCAGTTGGTGATATCTTTGTAACAGGAACATCACAATGGAAAGGGGAACTCACATGGATCGGCCAAGAGATTCCACTGTCGAGGCCTATCTGCAAATATATGCAAGACAGTTATTTGCATAATAATAGTAATTCCTTCTCAAAGGGAAACTGAGGAATGAGATGGTGCCAAATAACTCAGTTCAACATTAATGCATAATTACGTTCGCACTGAAAGCTCCAACACAAATTACAGAAGGAGATCGCACAATGAAAAATAAAAGAGACTGTTGGACCTTCTCTGGCATATTACTTAGACAAGATAACGAACCTCGTTCAATAGGGTGCTGGCGATGGAGGAGGGAGTTATCATGCCACTACAAAGTAAACTGGTTGGTTGGTCCCAAAAACTGTAAATGGTTCAGAAGGACAGGCAAGTGCAAGGATGTCTGTCCTCCAGTCGTGTTCTAAGCGTTCTCTCTCGATTCTCGTTGCAATGTCTATTTATAACCTTTGAGGATTACCCTGCCTTCCTCCCAGATGGCTCTAATGATTAATCTTTGTCATGTTTTCTTTAATGACGACATGGCAGCAGAAAACCCTACAGAAGGGTCTGGGATGAGGTGGGGGCAAATTTTCTCTTTCTGGCTCCTCCCTTGCCTTGGGAGGTACGCCAGTCAGCTGGAATTAGGCCTAAAAGCAGTAACTTTGAACACAGAGAGAGAGAGAGTTGGGCTTAACTATTTTAGGGAATGGAAGGCAGAGTTTATGAAAGGGCAAGTTGAAACTTCAGTTCTAGTAATTAATGAGTGACATTAATATCTATTTCTTTCTCAGTTACTTTATAAATATAAAAAAGAGGTCCATTATATATATATATATATATATATATATATATATATATATATATATATATATATATATATATATATATATATATATATATATATATATATATATATATATATATATATATATATATATATATATATATATATATATATATATATATATATATATATAATATATATATATATATATATATATATATATATTCCCTATATATATAGGATATATATAATACATAAATCCCTTTCAATTATAAATATATATATATAATCACGTGTATATATATATATAGGCCATCATATCATCTCCTATAAAAGTTGGAACCTGAGAGCAACTGCACCTATAGGCTATTTTTCCTGGGCAAGCTAACTGCTTGCATACCAGCTTGTTTTCCCCAACTATACCTTTCAGCAATGACCCAATTGACAGCATTTCATTGTTATCCCTTTTGAGTGAATAAGATAGAAATAATCAACACACAATCACGTGTGGACTGAATAAATTTCTGACAGCACATCAGGATCGAAATATTTTCATTGAAAGATGGAGGCTTATAGTGTTACTTAGTATCCAGAAAAGTACTTGGAGTTCTAAACGTTAAGGACAAACATGGCTATTACAATGCAAGAGAGACATTGTCTCTGGTATTCTGATCAATTGTATATTTCAATGGTATTTTTTTTTGGCAAATTGGGTTGCAGTATTCATTTTATAGCTTTTTACCCAGTAAAACACTCAAATCATAGAACCCACCAGACCATAGAACACACCCAAAGCATATAATTCTACTTTCATATAGGAAAACCCCACTGTTTCATTATAATTTAATTTTTTCATTGTTTTCCTCAGTTGGTTGAAATGAGGATCATATGATAAGCCCCTAAATGTTTATTTAGTTACTAAGTCTACAGCACCAGCCCTGTTTCAGGAAGCCCTTCCCACCCCACCCCAATGGTGTCCTTATGGCGTTTGATGTCTTACCCCAACAGTATTCTTTTTCCAGATAGTAAGTCATATGTATAACAATTTTTTTTGAAATTGCTCCATGACTTTAGAGTTATGCTGGAACATATACACACACACACACACACACACTTTTCAAAATATATCCATTTATATATAGATAGATAGATTTTGGATACGTACCGTCTTCCAGTGGGTTGCATCTGTTTGTTACTAACACTCTGAAACCTTTTGTTCCTTACGAGTGATAACCTATCAAAGAATTGTAAAATAACACCAAGAATTTTCGATTAATAGTTTTCACGCTCTTCGATATTTTTACTTGTATAGCCTATGTAACTGTTACCGATTTTTATGATGCAAAAATATTAATCACTTATTCTTTATTTTATTTTCTTTCCTTTCCATTTTATGTTTTACAACTCGAACAACAAATATTTTTTCCCATCTTGACTCCACTAACTAGGTTTCGCCTTTGACACCTCGTAATTATTGAAAATTTCTCCATTTCATTTTATAAAAGAAATATTTGGTTAGGAAATGGAATTGCAGAGATGTCCGAATTAAAAATATTTTTACGGCAATATCGTTTTACCTATTTGATCTCATATTTAAATCTAATTCAATCCATGTTGAAATCAGATTTTGCTCAATAATAAACTAGGCAGATATATTGAAATTCCTTCACTCCTTATTGAAAAAATGGATAGGCTTGAGACAATCATAAATATTTAGATAGTAGGTGCCAAGTTGAATGACGAAAATGAAAACTTAAAAATTATTAATATTAGTAAAAAATATTTTCGTGTGAAAAATGCCACGTTTTAGCCACAATTTTATATTTTGATATTAGGCAGTAATAGTTAGGTATGCCATAAGTATTATGAGATTCCTTAGTAAGTTTGACCTAAATTATTTTACAAAGTTTACGAGATTTTCATCTTGGTGCGAAGGGGACTTGTGTCTGTAATCGCAACATTTCATAACAGTTCATGTGTGTGTATCTCTTGGGGGCTGGTTAGAATTGGTAATCAAAACGCAGTCGTCCTACGGAGGGGCGAAAAGACACAAGTTTGCTTATGTAAACACATTAAATTAAGTACAGTAAAAGGAAAACATAGAGAATAGGCGCCTCTTGCTGGATTTGTGACTCTGAAGACCTTTGTTTTCGTAGGAATGTAAAATTACGTTTTTCCTTATTTTCACTTAAGACATTTATAGAAAAAAATCACAAGCAAGAGCCGATGTGTTAATCTCTTCAAAACGAGACTAATTTATGTGTCTATTCATCAGTTATGTAAAGGGGAGAATAAGAAATCCTCGACGCTCCACGAAAGAATACAAAAAATAAAGCGTGAAATGTAAACATATGATTATCAGTGATTTGTTGCAAATTCCGAATAATGACCTTGTGTTCGTATACTGTACTTAGCGTTCTTTTAAACAGTAATGATATAACTACCTGATTATGTCAAATAATGTAAATTGACACATCAAGTCGTCTTTACAGAAACAGAAGCCATTCGGATAAGCTACAGTTGCTAAGAAATATAATTTTTCCACAAAGATGTAGTTGTATTTTGTTTCTGCTGAAATGTTTTATCCATTAGTAAAATTCCCATTTTAACCATGGTTACTCTCTTCTGTTATTCTTCTAATTTTATTTCTCTTCAGCCATCTGTTTCAAATCTTCCTTTCATTATCTGCCTCACAGCGATCTTTCTTGACTTTTCAAGAAATTCAGAAGGTGCAGATGGACAACGTGGAAAGACTCGAGTCCCAATGAAACAAGTAAAAATGCGCCTTTAAGTTCTTTCTGCGCAATCGAGTTTTCTGCACAGCGTATAATGCTGTATGAAACGCGGCCCAATGAAACTTTCAAATACGGCTCGGTGGTGACCTGTCCTATAGCATTGCCAGACGCACGATCATGGCTAACTTTAATACTAAATAAAATAAAAACTACTGAGGCTAGATGGCTGCAATGTGGTATGTTTGATTATTGGAGGATGGATGATCAACTTACCAATTTGCAGCCCTCTAGCCTCAGTAGTTTTTAAGATCTGAGGGCGGACAGAAAAAGTGCAGACGGACAGTAGTTTTCTTTTACATAAAACTAAAACGAGATTTCGCAAGGCTCGGGGCTTTTTCTGAAGTTCATTTCGCTTATTCAAGTTACTGATCTTTGGGGGATTTCATGTCTCTTCTTCACGTTGTTTTAGTATCTAGTATTTTTGGCCCCAGTTTCGAAATTTCATTTGCGGAGAGAGAGAGAGAGAGAGAGAGAGAGAGAGAGAGAGAGAGAGAGAGAGAGAGAGAGAGAGAGAGAGATTTGAAGCTCTGAAATGTTTGTGAGATTGTTATTGTCAAAATTACAAAAAATATCGTTTTGCATCTCTTGTCACTCTTCATTTCACCAAATACGCTAAGCTAAAATGACGACAAGGAAGAAAGGTAAAATAAGATTATAATATAAAATAGAGGATTCATCTCAGCAACACTACGGGATTCTGTGATGAAAGGGTTTCCTCTCTCGTCCAGTCCATTATCAAGTTAAAATAACATTTTTCGCTTTTTGTTGTTAGTTCTGCCCTTCATTTCGTTATTACTGTGGTATTTAATTCATCCCTAACGTCTTTATATATCACAGTCTCTTCGTTTTTGTTGAAAACATCCGACATACATTTTTTCTCCTCGCCTTTCTCTTTGTCGTTCCTCCCCGTGCTCCTGTGGCCTTTCCTTTTTCCTTCCTCGGATTCATTTCATTTCCTTTCATTTCATTTCTTTTGTTTTGTCCTTCTATTAATTAATGCTAGCGTCTGTGCTGGCGCATCTTGTTATATTTTCATATTCGAATCATAATTCGTTCAAAGTATGCTCGTTAGTTTCGGCACGTTTCTTTTACATAGCTTAGTGAATTTAGGAATATAACCAACGAACATTCGGGTAATCAGTGTCCACTGCTAGATGCTTGTTTTTAGTTTTCTGCAAAAGAAAACTGTTGAGATGGCTATTTGTCTGTCCGTCCGCACTTTTTCTGTCCGCCCCAAGATCTTAAAAACTACTGAGGCTAGATGGCTGCAAATTGGTATGTTCATGGTCCACTCTCCAATCATCAAACACATCAAATTGCAGCCCTCTAGCCTCAGAAGTTTTTATTTTATTCAAGTTTAAAGTTAGCCACGATCGTGCGTCCGACAGCGATATAGGTGCCAAGAACACCGGCCACCACCGGGCCGTGACTGAAAGTTTCATTGCCCGAGGCTGAGAGTTTGATGGGCCGTGGCTGAGAGTTTCATACAGCATTATACGCTGTACAAAAAAACTCGATTGCGCCAAAGAAACTTTGGCGCATTTTTTACTTGTTAATGTTGAAAGGAAAACTGTAGACATAGGCGATATACCAAAGGTAAAACTAGAAAATTATTTTGAAAGCAAAGGGATTCACACCAATAAATGCTGGGTATTTAAAGTACAAGAGATATTGACCCAGTGAACCTGAATGTGCGGGTGTAAAGACAATGCCTTCAGTAAAAAAAAGTAAAGGGATGCAATATGTGTCGGGTGTTAGACGCTCTGCTAATGAGATTTTTGTCTAGGTATAATATACCGTTGAGATGACATTTTCCTGGAAGTTTTTCTGTACCAGAAGTTAATTCAACTATTTACAATGTATATCATGGTCTAGATTTATCTCCTAAAGTGGGATGTGCACACACATATATATATATACACACACATATATACACACACACATATATATAATATATATATATATATATATATATATATATATATATATATATATATATATATATATATATATATATATATATATATATATATATATATATATATATATGTATGTATGTATGTATGTATGTGTATGTAATCAGCATGATGGTTACCGTGGCTGGGTTGTGCACTAGTCGGCTCACGGCTGATAGGCTCATGGATCTGTCCTGGCCCATTGCACATCAGTCCACCCAGCTGTAAATACGTACTAGCGTCACTTTCATATGGATGTGTTTTTTGTTTTCCTGTCTGTGGTGAGATAGCTTAGCAAAAGAATAAGAAAATGGAATTGTATCTTGTTAAACAATCAAAGAAACGTAAGTTAATTGCAGCCAATCCGAACTAAAATCGACGTATATCCTATTATCAACAAAATCGTATGCAAACGTTCTGTTAATTGGTGTCTGTATGGGTCGCAAAGTAATTTATGATATATATATATATATATATATATATATATATATATATATATATATATATATATATATATATATATATATATATATATATATATATATATATATATATATATATATATATATATATATATATATATATATATATATATTATATATATATATATATATATATATATATATATATATATATATATATATATATATATATATATATATATATATATATATATATATATATTATATATATATATATATATATATATATATATATATATATATATATATATATATATATATATATATATATATATATATATATATATATATATATATATATATATATATATATATATATATATATATATATATATATATATATATATATATATATATATATATATATATATATATATATATATATATATATATATATATATATATATATATATATATATATATATATATATATATATATATATATATATATATATATATATATATATATATTATATAATATATATATATGTATGTATATATATTCCCGTTCATCTTTATAGTATATTGAGAAAAATCTATTTTACTCCCATTCCTGTCCCTATATATAAAATTTGAACCCAAAAAGAAACATCACTCATAAAAAAATGCTTTTGACTATAGAATAAAAATGCTGCTCCTTTTGCAACATACAGAAAAAATCCCTATTTGAATATTTCGGTATATGACACGAAATATTTCTCTATATATATCAAAAGAATCACTCCTCCCCCTCATTTTTTTTTTTTTTTTTTTTACCTTTATTTGCATAAACGCGAAGTTTTCTCAAGAAAAATACTTCTTTCCATTGAAATCATACTTTTCTGTCAGAAAGGTAAATATCAAATAGGTATTTCATCGTAAAGTCCACGATTTTCCGAAAATGTTTCTGTATGGACGTATTGTTTTATATTCTTTATGCCCTGTTTTTTTAAAAAAAAACAACTCAGAAAAAAATTATAAAATGCTGCTATAGACCGAAAAAATTTTTGACAGGTTTGGGTTGGAGATGAAATATTTCTCTGGCTGTCAAAAGAATCACTATCCTTCACGTTTTTCTTTTTATTTTTTTTTTACCTTTATTTTCATAAACGCGAAGATATCTCAAGATGAAATACTTCTTTTTGAAATATTTTTTCTGTCAGAAAGGTAAATATATATATCAAAGTTCAACTTTTCCGAATGCCATGGACTATTGTTTTAATTCTTATGTATTTATTTTTTGTTTTTATGTTATTATGAATTTGCTTTATTTATATATAAATATATATATATATTATATATATATGTATATATTAATGTATATATATATATATGTATATATATATATATATATATATATATATATATATATATATATATATATATATATATATATATATATATATATATATATATATATATATATATATATATATATATATATATATATATATATATATATATATATATATATATATATATATATATATTATATATATATATATATATATATTATATATATATATATATATATATATATATATATATATATATATATATATATATATATATATATATATATATATATATATATATATATATATATATATATATATATATATATATATTTAATGTGTGTGTGTCTGTGTCTGTATATTTAAGAAGAAAGACTTACAAAAGATTGATAAGTAAGTATGTGATAACAGCGTCCCCACCAGTTCAAGTGGAACTGTGTTAATGCTCCACAAATATATTCTATAAAGAGGTTTTCTACTAAGTCTACCTTAATAGCAAACTAAAGCTTAACAGCGAAATCATTTTCGTTCCGAGGTCATCCCTCATCTCTTACACCTGTCAATATTTACACGAGGAATCTTACTTCCACTTAGCAGATGATTTTAGAAGTACAAAATTGGTTCAGATCCCCCAGATCTTGTTAGTCCATTAAGGGATTTACCGCAAATCTTGTGGTGGCATTCGCTTAGCCCACAGAATTCTTTCTCCCTCTCTCTTGTTATGGGGGGTGGGCGCGGCTTCTCCTCGAATTCTCTTTTTCTAGACGGTTATGAATTTCATGATCTTTTTAAAACCTTGTATGGTAAGTTAATGAACACGCTCTCTCGTGATCACAAAAACTCATAGAAAGATAGATAAACCCAATGTGAGTCGGTATAGATTTATACAAATACAATCTTTATTAACAATATACATTATAAAACTATAACACTCAAACAAATGAAAGAAACAGTATTCCATACTCTACAGTACACTAATTATTAATGTTAGACCAAGTATGCCCCGCTGCATCCTTAACAATGTGTCTTTCTAGTATTCAAAAAATAAATCATGAACTAGAAAACATTGCACATTTCTTTTTCGGGGTGATCCTAGTCGCTTATTTCCGTTGATATTTACAAAAGTGTATCTTGCATCCACTTAGTAAATGATTCTGAAAGATAATTCCTTGGTGCACATCTCCCGAACTTGTCAGTCCATTAAAGGATTTTCCACAGATCTGGTGGAGAGAATTTCTTGCTAGTCGGAGAATTCGTTTATTCTCCTTTGATATTTCACAATATTTCTGTATTTCATAATTTTTCTGTCCCCAGTCCTGTAATTACCATTAAATTTTTTTTTATGAATATCATTAAGAAAGCTAATACTTCCTAAATATTGTAAGAAAACTTGCTGTCTAGAATTTATATGTATATTAGTGTAGCTGCGCTGTCAAAAAGAAACCAAATTTAGTTCTGGAACTACATCCTGCGTATATATCGAGGTTCCTTGAGATTTATTCAATGTGAGCAAATATTACCCCTTGGCTTCCCCCATGCTATAGATGAAAACAGTTACCTGTGAAGTAAATGGAACTGATTTTAAATATAGTATACATTTAGTGCACTTATACCCATGACATCGCGGTATTATGCTTGACTGCACAATGACTGATATAAATACATGCAAACATATATTTACACACACACACACACACACACACATATATATATATATGTATATATATATATATATATATATATATATATATATATATATATATATATATATATATATATATATATATATATATATATATATATATATATATATATATATATATATATATATATATATATATATATATATATATATATATATATATATATATATATATATATATATATATATATATATATATATATATATATATATATATTTATTTATTATTTATTTCAGTCTAAAAGATAATTTGTCCAAATTCTGCAGGTATACGGAGAAAGTAATTATATATATATAGTTCCGTAAATACAATCATAAAATTATTTTCACATTTTTATTTACATTTTAATGCACAACATCTGTATAGATAGTATAAAACTATGTACCACTATAGAGATAATTTACGTCATTTTTCTACTGTGTACAAAATATTTAAATTTTCCTAATATTTTATTTTTAGGGTATGGTTGTTCATGCAAAGTATAAAAATTCTTGTTAGACCAGTTTTAGCTTATCATATTGAGCTTTTAACTTTGTTAATTTGCCTTTTTAAAAATGCTACAATGATTTACAGTCCAGGTTTGAAGTGACTTAAATTTAAGAACAGTAACATGATTTTCTTTTACTCGGGCTGATCTAAGAGAAATATATACAAGTGTCAATGATGTTAAGAAACGAAGCAGTCGATCTTTTATAAATAAAGGTATGTTATAAATTACATTGTATGTTAAAGTAATATATACACAGATATACATACAAAAACGTACACACACACACACACACACATTTTTATATAATAATATTATATAATTGCATTATATATATTATAATATATATATATATATATATACCTATATATATATACATACATACATACATATATATATATATATATATATATATATATATATATATATATATATATATATATATATATATATATATATATATATATATACATACATATATACATATATATACATACATACATACATACATACATACATATATATATAGCCCACGGGACGACGAACTTATTATCAACTAAAAATTCTTCGGTATATATATATATATATATATATATATATATATATATATATATATATATATTTCATTCTATATATATATATATATATATATATATATATATATATATATATATATATATATATATATATATATATATATATATATATATATATATATATATGGTAAACATCATTACACTACACCAAAAATATACACCAAAATTAGTGTCCTTAGACTACTTACGTTCTTTCCATGATTTTGACTAACACAAACTTTTGTATTAATGAAAACAACAATACGCGCAGGCGGAGCTCGTTATCAGAAATGGAAAAAGTGGTGGGCCTTTGTCGTCAGTTATTATTTTTAGCGGGAAAACAGGGGCTACTTTTGGTCTCTGTTGCCTCA